>NC_077227.1:754208022-754283022 GCF_027887165.1 Monodelphis domestica | reverse complement strand
TAGACTCAACACCTCTTATTCCTTGAACCCAGCACTAAGGGAATGCCTAGCTTTTTTTAAACCTCGCCTTCTATCTTAGAATCAATATGGGGTATTAATTCCAAAGCAGAGTGGGAAGGGCTAGGCAATCCAAGTTCAGTGACTTGCCCAGGGTCATCTATCTAGGAAGTGTCTGAGGCCAGATTTGAACCCAGGACCAATGTGTAGCTTTTTAAGAAGATATTGGGGGAAGAAATATGGATTTCTGCCCCCTAGCCCTAGAACACGGACATGATACGCTTTTGGCCAAGTATGGAGAACACAAAGCAGAGAAATGTGCTCAGGGTTCTATAGGGCCATGTCACAGGGCCTTCATCCTCTGCGTTATACTCCCCCACTGCCCCTCCAATACCATCACAGGATGCAGGAAGCTCCTGTAGAGCATCCTCAGAAGACACAGGGAACCACATCCCTGGTAAAGGAGCCCATGTCACACACACAGAAGGCAGTTTTTCTTACGAGAAAATCTCAAGGCCGATAGATAACACAGTGGACAGAGTGCCAGGACTTAGCCCTGGTTCCTAGTGCTAGTTATGGGAAAGGAGAAGGGGTTTGAGTAGAGAGAGCCCTGATCCAGGCTAACCTACCACGACAGCCTTACAGCATTCCTGCCATTGGATCCTGCTTCTTTCTAGCCTGGGATCGCCATCCCTGGTTCTTCAGAGCTCTGTCCTTAGCTTCTGTTGGCTCTGAGTGGGGGACAACACTTAGCCTCGGTTACTCAGCCAAGTATTTTCTTTGTGAAGGCCTTATTGCTTTGTGCCACACATCTTATAGCCAATAATATTACTAGAGACCCATTAAAGTGGCTGGATGGTCAGAGGGAAAAGGAAGGAGTTGGGATACTTTGACAGCAGGAGTATGTGAGATTTTCATGGGATGTCGGAGCTGGAGGGCCTGGGTTCAAATCTGGTCTCAAACTCTTCCTAGCTGTATGCCTCTGGCCAAGTCATTGAACCCCCACTGCCTAGCCCTTACTGCTCTTCTGCCTTAAAATCAATACTTAGAATCAATTCTTAGATAGAAGGTAAAGGGTTAGAAAAAAGCCTGGATCTAAATATTGCTAACTCATGACCTTGGGCAGGTCCTTTTCTTTACTAAGTTCCATTTATGCATTCTAGTACTTATACAAACACACATACACATACAGTATATATCTCATAAACACAAACAAGTATTTATAGAACCTCAACTAGATGTGAAAGACCAAGAGAGAAGGGGGGAGACAGAGGGTGGGGGAGAGACAGACAGACAGACAGACAGACAGACAGACAGACAGAGACAGAGAGAGACAGAGAGAGAGAGAGAGAGAGAGAGAGAGAGAGAGAGAGAGAGAGAGAGAGAGAGAGAGAGGGAGGGAGGGAGGGAGGGAGATAGTCCTGTGGAAATAAAGAGAGATCTGTGGGTATCTGTTTAAATGTTATATCCTTCCCTCCTCCCCAACCCAGAGAATGGAAGCTCCATGAAGGCAAAGACTGGCTCTTTTTTGACTCTGTATCTCTAATTCCTAACACACAAAAGGTTCTTATTGAGTTAAATCAAATATTTTTGGACTCAGAAGTGCCCTCTGTGTTTTTCAGTCCAGATCTGGGATGTCTATATCAGAGAAGAAGATTCTGGCACCCAGACAATGGACATCTCTTGCCCAAAATAATAGAGCTGGTATGTGAAAGGCAGGACTGGCACTCAGACCCACGGGGTCCTGAGATCAATGCTTTCAAGGCTACTTTCTGCCAGTACCCAGAGAGGCAGAAAACACATGAACCTAGACACTTCCAGGACAATAAACCTGCAAAGAAGTCCTACCCAATACTATTGGCCATGGACCGATGCTCATGGCTCTCCAGAAGGCCTGACCACGTGACTGCCTCCCCAAACTGAGAAATAGCCATTTGCCTCTCCCCTACCCCAGTCCTTTGTGAAAGAAAATTCTTGGTTCTCTTTGTCTACTCTGAGTTTGCACTTGTGAAAAGGGAATCCCTTGTTCTCTTTGCCTAGTTGGAGTTAACACCTTGGAATAACAATAACTTAAGTACCCCTACTTAGTACCTCTCTAGGCTGAAGACAGGATTAATTCTCTTTTGTCTACTTTTGAATTAATCAACAAAAGGGAATCCACCCATACTTAACCCTGAAGTAAGGGAAGTCCACAAACTCTTACTCCTAGGAGGAGAGTTAACACCTTTAGAGGTGAGAAGCCAGCAAGATACTTGGAATGGCTTCATCTTTTTTTCTAACTCAAACAGCTAGAAATTTTTGAATTCTTTTAAGAGTTTACACCTTCAGAAACATGCAGTTCCAAAGGTGTGAATCCTAGGAGAAGAGTTGCCACCTTCAGAGGATGAGAGGTGTGACAATTTGGAAGCTGTGGTTGACCCCTGTGAAGAGGGGTGGGGATAAGAAACCACCCTAAAAGCCACAAAATCCTTTGACTGAAAGCAGGCTGGTAAAGTTTAGTCTTGCAGAGAGTGTCTCCTGGAGATATTCTTCAAGAGAACCTCCTTGGAGACTGCAGTGTGGATCCTGACTTCAACTTGGACTCTGACTCCTGGTGGATTGGGTGAGTGAAAAGGCTGACTCCTTTCCTAGTTTCTGGAGAGACTAGCTTTCATCGTGGAGGAGGTCACATGGTTACTCACCACCGGCCCTCCTGGCTGAGGACTAGTATAGGCATTTTCTCTAACCTCTTTCACGTTTCTCTTCCTTATTGTTTCTCCTCTATTTTGGTAAATAAACTGTGTCCAACTATTAAATTTAACCTTTACACAGTCTCACCCTGGGCCAGAGGAAGTGCCAGGGTTTCCCTGGGGCAATCATGAAAGTAGCCCCATGATTTCCTGCCCAGTAGCATTCCCTTTGGCTGAGCAGGGAATAGGGCAGGAGAGAGCCATAACATTCCACATGTCAGCCAGAGGGGAGTTCGAGTTTCCCATTTCTTGGAGGAAGCAGCAGCCTGGGCGAGTTCTACTCGGTGGAGCAGGGAGGCAGGTCAGGATGTGGCCCTGAATGCCAGGATCAGCCCTCGGCAGCCGGAGCTCCCGAGGGGAGGAGGAGATCCCTCCACAGACAAGCCAGTGGCCAGTCAGGCTTGACAGAAATCGATGGGGCGGCTTTGGAGACAGAGAGCTCGAGTTCAGATCCTGCTCAGCTTCCTTCCCATCAGAGCATGCTGGAGAAGAGCTCCAAGGCGTCAGGGCTGTCATCTCCTGCTCTACACAGTGAGACGCTCGGACGCAGCGACCTTCTGAGTCCATCCGAGCCTTCCCTCCATGATCCCGAGCCCCCAGAAGCTCGTCGGTGACTCCCTGCGGCCAGACCCGCCAGGACACAAAAGCAGAGGAAACGTTCCTTCGTCCTGGCTGATGCTGAGGCCCGTTCCATCTGCTCACAGCAGCCTGGGAGGGAGGAGGGTCGGGCGCAGAGTCGCTTTCAAACCCTTTGGATGGAGAACTAGACTCAGTCAGGAAGGCCAGAGCACCACCCCAGATCCTACTGACTCTGTGGCCCTGGGCAAGTTGGTTAGCCCTCTTTGCCTCAGTTTCCTTCTCTGTAAAATGGGATTCGTGACCATCCCTGCCTCTGGGGCTCCAGGGAGAAATGCTGCTAAAGGCCCTGGCCCAGCGCCTGACACAGCCAGAGCCCATGTAACGCTTCTTCCCCTCCCCGTCCGGAGCAGCGACTGCCCAAAGATGGAACCTCCATGAACTCAGGCGCTGCCTGGCAGCCTCACAGATAGAGGGGAAGGGCAGCGAGGCCAGGTTCAGAGCTCCGGGCTCCCAGGCCCCCATTCTGCCTAAAATCACCTCTTAGCCCCCCAGCGATGTGCCGAGACCCCAAGCTAATGGGCCGAGGCCTGCCCTCCTGGGTGAAGGGAGCGACGGAAAGAGACCGTTTGTTTAGTGCCGGAAGTCGGGAGCTTCGGGAGGCGTCGTCGGAGCCCGGCTGGCTGGCAGGGGCTGAGGCGTCCCGGGCTGGGAGCCTGGAAGGGCCAGAGAGCCAAAGGCCGCAGACGCCGTCCCAGAGGCCAGCGCCTTCCCCAGTCTGGGTCTCTTCCTGAGCCACTGGTGCTCTGTCCAGCCCGGCCTCCTGAAGCTCTGCGGCCCTGAGCCCTAGGCCTGGGCTTGGGGCTGCGTCATCTGGCCCCTTGGGCTCGGGTGAAGGGAGGGGACTCGGGGGCTCCAGTCTTGGCCACGTTGGAGCCAGAACTCCTGGCCGTGTGTCGCTCCCATCGAGGCAGGGAATCCCTGAGAAGCCAGAGGTGTGGCTTAGTTCAATCATGGCAGCCGTGTCTGGCACGATGCTGGAAAGCTACTGGAGCGGGTTGCCGTTGCCTTTTCCTGTTCATTTTACAGATGAGGAAATGGAGGCCAACAGGTGCCGTGACTCACCCAGAGTCACACAGCGAGGAAGCGCCTGGCTGGACTTGGACCCAGAAGGACGAGTCTTCCCAGCCTGGCACCTGGCACTATTGGCTGTGCCGCCCAGAAGCCGGTGTGCTGAGATCTAAGACCGGGAAGGCCTGGGCCCTGGATTTGGGGGGACCAATGATTCAAAGAAGCTGAGTTCAGGGCTGAGTCTTCTCCCAGACTGGGATTCTGGGACCCTGCCTGAGCCAGCAGCAGAGCATCCCATACCCGCCCTTGCAACTGTCTGCAGGGAGGTCCCCAAGTCCTTAGCAATTGGCCCTTTCAAGCTTTCCGTGAAGCCCCTGGCCCTACAGCAAAATAGCTCACAATACGAAGTCCTGAAAGCCATCAGCTGCGAAGACAGAATCAGCAGCTTTCAGAACTCCCAGGCCACAGACAAAAAAAGCTGGGAAAATGAGCAAACAGCAAAAGAATCACCCAACCATAGAAAAATTTTAGGGAGGCAAAGAGCAAAACACAGAGTCTGTAGGGGACAGTGAGATCAAGGCAGCTACATACAAAACTTCAAAGAAACAAGGGGAATTGGTCTCAGGTGCTGGAAAATGTTAAAAAAGGAATTCAAAAATCAAATAAGAGATTTGGAAGAAAAATGGGAAGAAATGAAAATCATGAAAAAAAGAAAAGAGTTAAAAAACTAAAATTGATTGTGGAAAAAGAGGCACAAAAATCCAAGAAAGAGAAGAGTTCCATGAAAAACAGAATGGACCAAATGAAAATGGAGAATCAAAAGGTCATGGAAAAAAATCATTCTTTAAAAATTAGAATTAGGCAAATAGAAGTGAATGACCACATGAGACACCAAGAAATAATAAAACAAAATCAAGAATATGAAAAAAGTGGAAGAAAATATGAAATCATTCATTGAAAAAACAATCAACGTGGAAAATAGATCCAGGTGAGACCATCTAAGAATTATTGAAGTACCTGAAAAGCCATGATTTTTAAAAAAGCCTAGACATCATATTATGAGAAATTATCAAAGAAAACTTCCCTGATTTTCTTGAAGAGGGTAAAATACAAATTTAAATAAAACACAGATCACCTCCTGTAATAAATCCCCAAATGACAACTCCCAGGATTGTTATAGCTGAGTTCAAGAGCTCCCAGACAAAAAGAAATAACTCAAATATCATCAAGTCCCAGTCAGAATTACACAGGCTCTGGCAGCTTTTATACTAAAGGATTGGAAGGCTTTGGAATATGATATTCTGGAAGGTAAGGGAATTAGGTTTACAACCAAGAATCACCTACCCACCAAAATTGACCATATTCTTTCAGAGAAAAATATGGTCATTTAATAAAATAGCATTCCTGAAGAAAAGACCAAACTTAAACAAGAAAAATGAAAATTAATAATAGCTGTTGTGAGCTTTATTTGAATTCTACACTCAATTTTGTCCATGTATACTATCATCTCTTTTTTTAAGTTTTACATTTAACTTTTTCAATTGAATTTTATTCTATTTGCAGTTCTGAACCTTCTCCTCCTTTATCCCACCTACTGAGAGAGCAAGAAAAACAAAACTTGTTATAAATATATTTAGTTTAAAAAATGTCCAAAGTAGCTACATCCTGCCCCTGACCAAAACCTCAATCTTAATTCTGAGCCTATCCATTCTCTTTCTGGAAAGGGATAGCGTATTTCATCATAAGCCCTCTAGAATTATGAATGGTCATGGTGCTGATCAGAGTTCCTAAATCTCAAAGTTATTTATCTTTGCATTATTGTTGCTATTATATAAATTGTTCTCCTGCTTCTGCTCACTTCACTTTGCATCAGTTCATATAAGTCTTCCTAGGTTTTTTTAACTGTCCCTTTCATCATTCCTTACAACACAATGGCATTCCATCACATACATATACTAAAACATTTCCAGTCAATCCTCCATTGATGAACATTTCCTGGGTTTCCTTGTCACCATGAAAATAACTTTTCATGGATATATTTTTCACAAATGAGCCCTTTTCCTCTTTCTTTTATCTATTTGCAGTATAGGTTGGTAGCGGTATTGCTGAACCAAAAGGTATGCCCAGTTGAATAGCTTTTGAGGGATGGTTCCAAATTGCTCCCTAGAATGGCTGGGACCAGTTCTGCCAAGAGGGCATTCGGGTACCTGTTTTCCCACAGTTCTTCCAACATTTCTCCTTTTCCCTTTTTTTTCCAACTTTGCCAACCTTAGGGATGGGAAGTGAAACATCCGACTTGTTTCCATGTGCGTTTGTCTAATTCTTAGTGAATTAGAACTGCCTTAGGAAAACTTGTCGGGCCAGGCATCTGTGTTGATAATGAATTGGGAAAGGGCAAGCCAGAAAGGGAAGGAAAGTTGAGAAGATTGTCATACTTCAGGCCAGAAGAAAGGAGGACCTGATTGAGATGGAGAGAAGGAGTCTGATGGAAGAGATATCGGGGCCACCAAATTGAGAGAAGGCGCCACCTGTTTGAATGTACAGAGAAATATTAAAGTCAACTCCAGGGTTACCAGCTTAGGTGACCAGAAGGATGGTGGTGCCCTTGGCAGCCGTAGAGAACCTTCCTGGGGGAGAGGAAAAGTTCTGCAGAGGATAATGGCTTTGTTCCATGGCACGATTGAGTTTAAATGATCTGGGGAACTGTCTGTTCAAGACAGTTGGAAACAGAAGAGTCTGTCCTCTGGGGAGATAAAAGGAGGAGAGCTCAGGCTACATAAGTGGGGACAACACTTGGAATTTCCTCCAAATGATGAGGCAACTGGAGAAGCCTAATAATCCCAGCTGCCATTTCTATGGTGCTTTGTCACGCTTACAGAGGACTTTACATCCATTATCTCATTGAACCCGCCTGACACCCCTGAGAGGTAGGTGCTAGTCATGAGGATGCTGAGGGCCTGTGTTCATGCTGTCTTCTGGGAACAGCAAGGAAAGGTCTTGACTCCCCAATGATTCCATTCCCCCTCCCAGTGAGCTGCAGTCAGAGGACCAGGCCAGGAGGTTCTCGTCTGTCTGGCAATGTCCTATTTGCTCTCAGCCTGCTCAGAATTAGCCACTAGGCCTTGTGGTCATTTTCACAGGCCCTGCAGCAGAGGCCAGCTGAGGAGGGGCCACCCCATTTTGTCACCCATGTTTGTCAGGGAGCAGAAGATGGGCAGCCCCTTTGAAGATAAAGTCTATGAGATAATGTTGTTGAATGATGAAGAGCATGAGATCCTGATGCTTTCCCAGGAGCCTGTAACAATGGCAGATGGATGGGGCTTGTTTCTAGGGCATAAAGTCAAGTGGAAAACATGCAGCTTTCCGGGGGATGCCCTGTATCCAAAAGAGAACTTCCTACCTTTTCCCTCCACCCCTTCCATCTTCTTCCCTCCTCTATTACTGTTGAAGGCTTTGACATCCTTCTGGTCCCCCAGGCTCACCGTCCAAGAGTCATCCTCGACTTGTACTTGACTTACCTTCCATCACATCACCAAATCACGGTGCTTTAACATCTCTCCTAGACATCTCATTCCTTCTACTCGAAGAGCCATCACTGTAGCCCAGAGTCTCATCGCCTCTCCCCTGAATGATTGCGAGAACCTTCTAATTGGTCTCCTGGCCTCATCTCTCCCTGCTTCAATCCATCCTTTACTCAGAGGCCAAATTGATTTTCCTAAGACGAGGTTGGTTACTCTCCTGCCCAACCAATTTCAGCAGCTCACGGTTATCTTAGGGATCAATGACAAGGTCCTCTCTTGGTCATTTATAGTTCTTCACAGCCTAGACTTCCTCTTGTTCCCATTTTTGCCCACTTTATACCCTTCTATCTACTCTATGACCAACAACACTGTCCTATTTGCTGTTTCTTGAAGACAACACTTTCTCTCCTAACTCCATGCCTTTGTCCCCCATAACTAGAGTGCTCAACATCCTCCTCTAGACCCCCAAATCTCCCTGCACGTCTTCAAAATGTAACTCAAATTCCAACTTCTGCAGAGACTTTTCTTAGCCCTACTTCCCCCAGAGGTTTGTGCCTCCCTTCCAGGATGACCTTCTGCCTATGCCTTCTATATCTTGAATGGGCCGAGATAGTTTCATCTTGTTTTCAGCCTCCTGGAAGGCATGAACTATGTTTTTCTTCCTTCTGTTATGTTGGGAATTATATTAAGCACAGTCAGTACCTGGCACACTGGAGATAATTAATGCTTGTCAACTGACAAAAAATACTCCAAAACAACAACCTGAGAAAAAGCATCAAGAACTAAGCCAGGTTCCCTTCCCATCTCTACAAAATCTTCATGGAAACTCTCTCTCCTGATGAAAGGATGAATTTCCCAAGCTGTGTTCTTCAGCAGACCCCAGTTCATAGATAGTCCCACCATTCTCTGTACAGACAGAATCCCTTAGAAATCCAGGAGGGCCAACAACGTGGCAACGCAGGGTTTGTGGGATATTTCAGGCCTCATCATTTGGGCAGAGCCACTAAAGCTGGATCATTGGTGAATACAGCTTTGGGGACATTGCAAGTAGACTTTGAGGAGGAGACAAAATGCCTTCCATAGTGGACCTGGTGATATTGATATTCCCCTGGGATATGCAAGCAAAGACATGGAGCAGACGGGCAGAGAGGAGGGAGAGAAGCTCAAGAGAGAACTGAGATCTCAATTGGGTTGAGGAGAGGAGATAATAAGGACTTGAGTGCTGGCCACATTGAGTTTGAGATGTCATTGGGGCATCATGAGCTAAGTAGCTGGCCATGTGGATGAATTGTCATGACTATACCCAGGAAGATCAGAGTTCAAAACTGGACTCAGACACTCACCAGCTGGGTGATCCTGGGAAAGTCACAACCCTGTTTGCTTCAGTTTCCTCAGCTGTAAAATGGAAATAATACTAGCACCTTTCTCCCAGGGTTGTTGTGAGGATCAAATGAGTTAATATTTGTAAAGTGATTGGCATAGTGCCTGGCACACAAGAAGTAAATGCTTCCTCCTTTCCTTCCTTCCTTCCTTCCTTCTTTCCTTCCTTCCTTCCTTCCTTCCTTCCTTCTTTCCTTCCTTCCTTCCTCCTTCCCTCCTTCCTTCCTTCCTTCCTTCCTTCTTTCCTTCCTTCTTTCCTTCCTTCCTTCCTCCTTCCCTCCTTCCTTCCTTCCTTCCTTCCTTCCTTCCTTCCTTCCTTCCTTCCTTCCTTCCTTCCTCCTTCCTTATTTCCTCCTTCCTTTCTCCTTCCCTCCTTCCTTCCTCCTTACCTCCTTCCTTCCTTCCTTCCTTCCTTCCTTCCTTCCTTCCTTCCTCCTTCCTTATTTCCTCCTTCCTTTCTCCTTCCCTCCTTCCTTCCTTCCTTCCTTCCTTCCTTCCTTCTTTCCTCCCTTCCTTCCTCCTTCCCTCCTTCCTTCCTTCCTTCCTTCCTTCTTTCCTTCCTTCTTTCCTTCCTTCCTTCCTCCTTCCCTCCTTCCTTCCTTCCTTCCTTCCTTCCTTCCTTCCTTCCTTCCTTCCTTCCTTCCTCCTTCCTTATTTCCTCCTTCCTTTCTCCTTCCCTCCTTCCTTCCTCCTTACCTCCTTCCTTCCTTCCTTCCTCCTTCCTTATTTCCTCCTTCCTTCCTTCCTTCCTTCCTCCTTCCTTCCTTCCTCCTTCCCTCCCTCCTTCATTCCTTCCTTCCTTTGGAAAACAACTTAGAGGTTAGCCAGTGGTCAGCTTATAAACAAGGACGAGGGACAAAGAAGCAAAGGGACTTGGGTAAGTTGGGCTAGAATGCAAACCCTGCTCTTGCTGCTTCCAGTCCAGAGCTCTTTTCAGGAGTATGGTGGCTTCTGAAACATAAAATATATATGTATTGAAGGCTGCAGGCCTGCGGGTGCTTTCTCCATACCACCCACCTTCTCAGGGCTTCTCTTACTCCTCTCCACAAGCCACCTTGGCTCAGGAAGCCAGGCCCCAGGGGGCTTGGATCTGCCAAGGGCTAGGCAGCTAGTTCAAGCCCCAGACTAGGACAACGTAACGGTGTTCAAATCTCCAAGTACCTATTAAGTCCCTGCTATAATAGCACTGAGCTAAAATTCAGGAAGCTGCTATGGAATTGAAAAGGCAGACAGCACAGCCCCTCTCCCCAGAATTTAAGCTCTCTGGTGGTACAATAGATACAAGAACAGGGTATAAACCAAAACCATTGGGGGAGGGAGAAATAAGCCTGTAGTGAGTGTGAGGTGGGGAGTGGCAGCCTATTGGACAGTCCAGGAGCATTGTGGGTCTCCTCGCATTAGGAGGGGGCAGCTCAACTATCCAGAGTCCAGGAGGGTGATTCAGCCCAGACTTCTGAAATACCACAAGGGGAAGTACAGGGAGGGTGGTCAGTGCAGCAAGGAAGCACAGAAGTGGGTCTTCTCAGGGAAGGGATCACACTTCCCTGGGACCCAGGACAAAGCCCCATTCATCCATAAACAATAATAATAGCTGGCATTTCACTGGATCTCACAAAAATCCTGAGGGGGAGGGGCTACTTTATCCCCATTTTACAGATAAGGAAACAGAGACTGAAAGAGCCCAAGTGAGTTACCCAAGGCCACATATTTAATAAGCATTTGAGATAGGAGGAGAACTCATTAGAATACTTGCTGACTTGGGTCTAGTGTCCTAGCTCCTGCATCACTTGGTTACCTTAAAATGTCAGCTCTGCACATCCAAAGTCAATCATATTTTAAAGATGGCAGCATCACAGATGGGCTGCCCAGTGAATAGATCAGAGTCTCCAGGCAAGCCTATCTCCAGATCCTGCCTCTTGTGACAGCTCAAGGGCCAGGCAGACCCCTAGCCATCCGACTACTTCATGGGGATGCTCAGCCAGGGGTCCCTGGTTCTCATTAATATCTACCTCAATGGAAAAGCCAATTAATATAAAACTGGTGAATAATAGAAAAACTGCTTGTAGCCCCACTCTAGGCTGTGTGTCCTTCGGAGCAGACTCTGGGTGCTCCTGTTGGCTGATTTTGAATAAGTCCAAGGCTCTGGGTAGGACAGTGCAGTGGGAGGCGTACGAAGCCCAGACTGCACAAACACATAAGGCAGACCTGGCTCTTCTGCCCACCTTCTGTATGATCTTGGACAGATCAGATGATCACTCTGACCCTCAGCTCCTTCATCTACAAAATGGTAGTATTGAAATGAAGGCAGAATATAGTAGTCCCCACCTGGGGCTTTGTGTCCAATTTGATGTAGCACCTTTCAGGAAGGCACTAAACACCCAGAAAGAGGTGGCCAAGCTAGTAAAGGTCCCAGAGATATTGGCTTTAAATGCTTTCACAAAAGGATCTCTCTTTATTTTTGACTTTTTCTCCTCAGCACCTAACACAGAGCCTGGAATTCAAATAAAGGCTTAATAAATGTGCCTCGGATCATATTAATTAATTTTTTTAACCCTCACTTCAAGGCTGTGTGATGGTTCTAAGGCAGAAGAGTGGTAAGGGCTAGGCAATGGGGGTCAAGTGACTTGCCCAGGGTCACACAGCTAGAAAGTATCTGAGGTCACATTTGAACCCAGGACCTCCCATCTCTAGACTGGACTCTCTATCTACTGAGCCACCCAGCTGCCCCCAGATCATATTAATTTAGATTTTATAGATGAGGAAACTTTGACATTGTTTTACTTGTCCATAAAAGAAAGATCTAGGAGCAAAGGGCAGTAACTACTGGTTCAATGGAAGGAAAGACTTAGTAAGAAGCCCAGAGCCAGCAAGCTAGCTCAGAGAGGAGGAGGAGGAGGACCAGGACGGTTTCCTTGAGAACCACGAGTTCATACCATAGGGAGGAGGCGGTGCTAGGGAGAACAGTAGCCTTGGTAGGAAAGACACACCAAGCCTTTACGTATTTGGAGGAGGGAAGAGACGAAGAGGCAAATACAGGTTGAGTAGGAAATGTTTCCGTGGGGTTTTCAGTTATATTTTTGAGGAAAACTTAACCATGATCCAAGACCCTGATTTCTAATTGGTCCATAAAGGTTCCCCTTGAAGAGAAAGCTGTAAGAAAAAAGGTTCTCGCCTCTCTCAAATGAGAATCTGGGTGCTCCCTGGTAAGGATGCCTGCCTGAGACTTGGGCAGAAAGGAGCCATTGAGGCTCCTTTGGGCTGGCCCCAATTCCCTCAATGGTACACATGAAGCAAATGAGACCCAGTCCCTGCCCCTTGAGAGCTCATAGTCTACTACTGTTTCGGGACGGAAATTGCACTTAAAAATGGCTTCAGACTCCGAATTCCCATTTTTCTCTCAGTGCGCTTTGAAGAGCCACCAAAATTAGGGATTTGGAGAGGAGACTCTTTCTCTGTCTGTTGCTCCTATTTCCCCTCCCACCGTGAGATTCCTGAGAACGTGCTTTTCACCGTTCAATTAGTCGTCCCCAAGCGGAGCGTCCTCGTTGACTCTTTCCCCATCTCTGCTGATGCTACGGAGAATGGATGTTTGGGGGAGGAAATGGGCCGCCTCTCCTCATGCCCTCTTTTCCATGTCACAACAGAGCAAATGCGCGGCTGGGTGTCTTCCTATAAATACCAAGATGACAAAGAGCACCGCGGAGCTCTGTGTTTCCTGACAACGCACACTTCCCAGTGGTGTAATTACACTGCACGGGCTCCAGCGCTGAGAGCTGGGCCTGGAAACAGAATAACTGAATGGGGGCAGACAGCTCACCTGTCGCCCAATGGTGTGAACCAAGCAGCCAGGTGTGAAGTCAGGCGATCCCGCTGGCTCGCCTCGAGCCTGAGGCAGAAAGAAGCCCTCCCACGGAGTCAAGAGCCCCAGTTCTTCTCTGAGCCTTGAGACAGCCTCGAGGATTTTGAAGTTTCCTTCCATGAATGAAGTTCCTTCCTGTGTCTTCTAAGGTCTCTGCCAGCCCTCTGGCATTCTGGGTTCAGGCCGGAAGGGTTCCCCCAGCCCTGCTGTTTTCTGGACTTTGCTTCCAGACCGCTCTGACATTCTGGGCTGTGAGGACCCTTCCCAGCTCAGATACGCTGGAAGTGATACGGTCTCCTTTCCCAGCTCTGGCATGCCAAGATCTGAGACTTTGGTCTGGATTCCAAAAAAAAGCAGAAGCAACCATAAGCCCAGCAGCTGGGCTTGTGAACTGTGTGATAAATACTACTTTGTCTAGAGCACAGAACCTCCCATGAGGTGGGTATTCCAGGTATCATTATCATCTCCCACTCTGCATACGAGGAAACTGAGTCTCAGGTTGGATTCCTTGGCCCTGGTTACACAATACGACAGTGTCAGAGTTCTAATTCTGTTTTGGATGCTTTCTCCCTATGTGAGCTTCACCAAATCATTTAGGCTTTGGGGATGTCCACGGCAACCTCTGTAAATGAGAGGGTTGGATCAGATCACCTCTGAGGTCCCCCCAGGGCTAATCCTAGGATCTTACCTGCTTTGTATAAGTACTCACTGTACCTTCGACACCACGTTGCTCTTCAGACCAAAATGCCCCTGCTTGACTCTATTTCCCAACTTTGCTGGAGCCAGAAGGAATTTGAACCTCCCTTCTGGATGCTAGGTTTTCCAAGGTTCTCTCTTGAGCCAAGCGTAGCTTTCTCTAAGCTTTCTCTCCTTACCTCCCACCTTCTAAGTCAGTCACCTCCTTGGAATCTGTTCCCCACACCATGGTCCAAGAGATGATTCTATATGTGCCTATTGTTGTAATAAAGCAACACTGATTTAACTAATATTAAATATTAATGTCCTAAGAGAAGAGAAAAGAAGAGTTACTGGGAAGTGCTCTTAGATAGGAATCTTTGCATTAAAGTCATAAGGGCCAGTAAATAACTGATGTGGGGGTGGCGGCAAGATGACAGAATAGAGGCACCTCACACCTATCTGAAATACAAATGCTGGAGAAGATGAGGGAAAGATAGTTACGCTAATGAATGGTTGGTGGGGCACTGGCCCATCCATTCTGGGGAACAATAGGAAACTATGCCCAAAGGGCAATAAAATTGTGCATCCCCTTGACCCAGCAATACTATATCTATACCCTGAAGAGAGGAAAGAAAAAAGACCCATATGTGCAAAAATAGTTATAGCAGCTCTTGTTGTGGTGACAATGAACTGGAAAACAAAGGGATGCTCAACTGAGAAATGGCTAAACAAGCTGTGGCATAGGATTGTGATAGAACACTATTTTGCTATAAGAAAGGATAAGGCGGTAGTTTCAGAAAATCCTTGCAATTCCTATATGAACTGATGCAAAGTGAAGTGAGAAGAACCAAGAGATAATTGTGCAAAGTAACAGCAATGTTGTCATGAGACTGACTGGGAGATGTGTGGCTACTCTGACCAGTTCAATGATCCAAGACAATTCCAAAGGATTCAGGATGAATAAATACTATCAGCCTCTTTAGAGAGAACTGATGAACTCTGAGTTCAAACTGAAATATAATTTCCTCACTCTTCTTTTCTTGGTTTTTAAAAAAAGTATGGCTCTAATGCAAATATTATCAACATAGCAATGGGTTCAAATCAAGAAAACATGTAATGCCCAGTGGATTTACGCGTCGGCTATGGGGGTTGAGGGGAGGAAAAGAAAATGATCTATGTCTTTAATGAATAATGCTTGGAAATGATCAAATAAAATATAATTTTAAAAAAAGTATGGCTAATGTGTTTTGCATTTCACATGTGTAATTGGTATCAAATTTCTTGCCTTCTCCATGGGTGGGATAGGATAGGAGGAAAAAAGACAATTTGAAACTCAACATTTTAAAGAAAATGCCTAAAATAAGAGGTTAAATGAAATGATCCAGGACAATCATGAAGGACTTATAAGAAAGAAGCTATTCACATCCAGAGAAAGAACTGTGGGAGCAGAAACACAGAAGAAAAACAACTGCTCGATTACATGGGTTAATGGGGACATGATTGGGGATGTGAACTCTAGACAATCACCCTAGTGCAAATGTCAATAATATGGAAATGGATCTTGATCAATGACGCATTTGAACCCAGTGGAATTGCATGTCAGCTATGGGAGGGGGTTAGGGGAGGGGAGGGAAAGAACATGAATCTTGTAACCATGGGGAAATTATTCTAAATTAAGTAATTAAACAAAATTTTTTCAACTAAAAATATAAAACAAAATAAGGCGTTAAGCAGAGAGGGAGAGGAGAGGAATTGGTGGCACTTCTTTTAGATGGCCTTTTAGGGGAGTTTTGTTACAAAGTGCAGAAGAAAAATAGGGCATGGCTAGCAGGGGTCAGAGTATTAAGTGATGCAGGAGGCATGAGCACATTTGTAGACAATAGAAAATGAGCTTGAAAATAAGTGAAAAAATGGGGATGGCAGAGGGAAGAGCCAGCATGGAATGGGAATCTTGTGCAGATAGAGGGGCTTACCTTGGGAAGGAGTAAGGCCACATCATCTGGTGAGACAGGTTAAGGAGGAGGTAGCCTCAGAAGGCATCTGAAGAATAGAGGATAAAGAAAAAGGGGAGAAGAGAGAGTTCACAGAGAATGGCCTCCATTGTTTCTGTAAAATAAGCCAAGGTTCCTAGCTAAGGGAAAATGGGGAGGAGGACTCATGAGAGGTTTGAAAAGGGAGGAGAAGGTGGGGAAGAGCCAGCGTGGAGAGTGGGAAAGTGAGGCGAGAAGGGAAGTAGAGCAAGATTGCTTAGCAACAGTGAGGGCCCAGATGAACTTGTATAACATACATTTGTAGTGCATCAAATCAGAAGAGTTGCATGATTTTCTCCACATTCATTTTGTTGCATGCATGCAGGAAAAAGGGCAACCAATGGGTGGGTGGGAGTGATCCAAGACAAAGGCTTAGCTCAGCATAAGCAGCAAAATAAGGGAGTGGGGAGTCAAGAGAAGAGTGTGAAATTGGACTGGCTCAACACAGAACCAAGATGGCGAGAAGAGGAGAGAGGGGAGACGAGCTGGGAGAGAATTAAGGGCTCCAGGGAATGGAAGTCATGGTAGAGATGAATAGTCAAGTCATAGGAAGGAATGTGAGGGGAGAGATGAAACGTCATTTGATTGTGACTCAGTTCCCCAGTCCAAAGAAAATGTGAGATGCACAGCTTAGAGACTCTCCATCCCAAATGTTTAAACAGCATCTTCATGCCCAACCTGTGGGAGAGCCTTCAGAGCTTGCGCCAGACTACTCAGCTCCAGGCGGACATGCTTTCCTCCGACCCCATCATCATGTTGCCAGCCCTCTTCCACGACAAAAGACAAGCAATAACATAACAGGATTCGGGGATTTTTGAACTCATGAGGGCAGAGACGGTCCGTGTGTGGGTGGTGACAAGATCAAGGATTGGCCATCTTTGTGTGTGGCTGGAGTGGGGCAGAGAAATAGCTCCCAGGAGGTGAATGGGCTCAGCAACGGGGGGTGAGAGTATTGGAGGGAGAACCGAGGTTCGTCCAAGACCCCTAGGCTGAAGGCAGGATTTGGAGTGGAGAGGAAAATCGGGCCAGAGAGCAAACTCATTGAGGAAGGAAGGGCAATGGCTTGGCCAGGTCTGTAGACAACAGCCACCAGGATGTGTATTGAACTAAATAGATGAACTAGAGACAAGGATATAGGAGAGGTAGCTGACCCTGGTTCAATTTTCAGTGTGGTCTTTTACACCGTGAATGTGGGAAACTGCAGAATGGGTTTGATTTCTTATTATGTTGATTTCCAAACTTGGGGAAATGATAGAGAAAATAGTAATGATGCAGATCAACCTTAAAAGTGTGTCAGATTTCTGTATATGGCTATACACACTATAGATAGATAGATAGATAGATAGATAGATAGATAGATAGATAGATAGATAGATAGATAGATAGATAGCTATTGTTGCTTGTTGAATCATCTTTCATGACCACATTTGGGGTTTTCTTGGAAAAGCTACTGGGGTATTTTGCCATTTCCTTTTTCAGTTCATTTTATAGATGGGGGAACTGAGGCAAAGAGGGTAAAGTTACCTACTTGCCCAGAGTCACACAGCTAGGAAGTGTCTGAGGCCAGATTTGAACTCAGAAAGATAAGTCTTCCTGACTCCAAGATCAGCACTCCATCCATGGTGCCACCGAGCTTCCTTTGATATAGATACATACATATATAAGGATGTGGGTGTGTTTATATTTTTCTCCATCAGTTTCTGAAGTCTAGACCATCAATAACATATATACATATATGTTTGTGTGTGTGTAAATAGAAGAGAGAGAGACAGAGAGAGACAGAGAGAGAGACAGAGAGAGACAGAGAGGGAGGGAGGGAGAGAGAGAGAGAGAGAGAGAGAGAGAGAGAGAGAGAGAGAGAGAGAGAGAGAGAGAGAGAGAGAGAGACGGTTGTTAAATACCAGAATAACCCCCTAGCTAGAGTATAACACAGTAAAATGGAATTGGAACCAACTGAATAGTTGGGCTAAAGAATGGTCATGGCTGTTGTCCTATATACTGGAGAGGCAACTTCTAGAGCAGGAGGTCAATGATCCATGCTTCATCATGGGTGGTTTGTCATTTTTTCAAACTGATGACCTGGATGAAGGAATAGATGGTAGGCTTATCAAATCTGAAGATGACAGGAAGTTGAGGGAAATCAATAGCCAATGGGATAACAGAGGAATAGGGGCTCAATAAACGTTTGTTTAATTGAACCAAATCTTAGTACAGTAGAATGATGTATTCTACATCAACTGAACTGAAACTCAATACCTCAGAACTATAAGTGAAATTTCATAAGGATAAATAGAAAATTCTTATGCTTAAGTTCAAAAAATCAATTTTGTAATATTAACCAGGGGAAGCTGAGTGATTTAAGAGTTTTGCCCAGGGAGATCCCAGGATTTAAAGGGTAATGTGCTCATAAGAACCCATGCTCAATATCAGTCGGCATTGTGATTTGGCAACCCTAAAAAATCAAATTTAAGATATCTGTACGCATTAATCAAGCCATCGTCCACATCTAAGGAGGTGGCAGTCCTGCCATATTTAGCCCTGTGCCACCTATATCTGGAGTATTTTGTTCAGTTTGGGGCACCACATTTTTATTTATTTTATTATATTTTATATTTCTCCTCAACT
This sequence comes from Monodelphis domestica, assembly GCF_027887165.1. Lineage (NCBI taxonomy): Eukaryota > Metazoa > Chordata > Mammalia > Didelphimorphia > Didelphidae > Monodelphis > Monodelphis domestica. Next base: position 754,264,556 of record NC_077227.1, on the reverse strand, counting down.
ACATGAAAAAAATAATCTTTTTTTTACAGCTTGAGCCAAATTCTCACCCTCCCTCTTTCCCCCTTCTCTAAGATGGATAGCAATCTGATAGACATTTTTCATGTCTGATAGTGTAAAGCATCTTTCCATATTAGTCATTTGGTGAAAGAGAGCCTGAACAGACAAAAGAAAAGTGAAGAAATAAAATGAAATTAGTTTGTGTCTGTCTGCATTGAGACTCCATCAGTTCTTCCTCTGGAAATGGATGACATTTTTTTCATCATGAGTCCCTGAGGATTGTGTTGGATCACAGTATTGCTATGAAAAGCTCAGTCATTCATAAATGCTCACCGTAGAATATTGCTGTCCTGTGTTTGCAGGATTTTCTTAAATCATCTCTCAACACTTCTTATAGCACAGTCCTATGCTATTACAATCCTATACCACAGTTTGTTCAGCCATTCCCTGATTGATGGACAGCTCCTCAGTTTCCAATTCTTTGCCACCACATAAAGGGCTGCTTTGAGTATTTTTGTAGAAACAAATCCCTTCCCCTTCTCCAAAGTTCTTTGGGACACCACATTTTAGAGTGATGTTAGTAAATCAGATCATATTCAGAGAAGGGTTAACAGGATGGTGAAGGTCTTTGAGATCATCCCGTATGAGTATGGCTTAAAGGACTTAAATTGGAAAGACCACATCTTTGTGGCCCCTGTTTACTGACTTCCAAATCAATCTCCCAAAAAAGTTCAGCACCTCCCTCCTCTTCTTACCCTCCATCCCAATGCTTACTCTTATATCCATCTCTATAGATAGATAGATAGATAGATAGATAGATAGATAAATAGTTAGATAGATAGAGATAGAGATGATATAGATATAGATATATACCTAGACATAGATATAGATATAAATATAGATATAGATATAGATATAGATATAGACATAGATATAGACATAGACATAGACATAGACAGATATAGATATAGATATAGATATAGATATAGATATAGATATAGATATAGATATAGATATAGATATAGATATAGATATAGATATAGATATAGATATAGATATAGATATAGATATAGATATAGATATAGATATATACCTAGACATAGATATAGATATATACCTAGACATAGATATAGATATAGATAGATGTAGATATAGATATAGATATAGATGATATAGATATAGATAGGTGTAGATATAGATATAGATATAGATATATACCTAGACATAGATATAGATATAGATATAGATATAGATATAGATATAGATATAGATACAGATACAGATACAGATACAGATGTAGATGTAGATGTAGATAGATATAGATATAGATATAGATATAGATATAGATATAGATATAGATATAGATATAGATATAGATATAGATATAGATATAGATATAGATATAGATATAGATATAGATATAGATATAGATATAGATATAGATATAGATATAGATATAGATATAGATATATACCTAGACATAGATATAGATTTAGGTATCTTCTCATATAGCCTTTTTCTCCAAATCCTTCAACCTCCTCAAACTCCCAGGATCTGTATCTTCACTCAACACCAATGAAAATGATCTCACCATTCTTTATCTGCATGGATATTGGAATCTGGAATTGGACTCTGGAATCCCTCTATTTAACCACAACCTACTATCCCATGTCTCCTGTTTCTTTACTCCTCCTAAGCTTTTTGTTCTTCCTCACTATGACCTGCATTTTCTCCCTCTGCTTTTAGTCCAGCATCCTTGCTCTGGTCCATCACATCTTAATTTCTTCCTGTTCTTAATGTGACAGTTCATAATACAGTCTCCTCTAGTATCACATCGACTTCTCCCTTGTTCTTTCACCACTTAAGCCTTATCCAGTTTCTACCCAATTTCTACCCTCTCCTTCTCAGCACCGGTTAACATGTTTCACAACTATAGGAACTGAGTCCTCTGGATCTGTTACTTAATTTCACATGGACCCCTGTTACTATTCTTCCTCTCCTGATCCCATCTTGCATTCATCACACTGGTTGTCTTCTCTTTTTTTGAGCATCCTACAAAACCCTTTAATTAAGCAGAGGACCTCACCTCTGTTTGACTTAGAAAATGGACCAAAACCATCTTGAGTGCCCTCTTTTCTCCTATTCTAGCCACCAGAATCCCTTAGCAACATTCTCCATTGTCTTTTCTTTTGCTCTAGTCTTTATTAAGAAGGTAACCAATATTATCCTTTCTTCATCTATTTAAGGTCATCTGTTCCCACCTCCTCTAAAAACTTGCCACTTCAATCACCCTCCCTCTTCCCCTGGTATCTGCTGTCTAGGAATGAGACCAGATCTCCTTCAACCTTTAAAAGAAAAAAATGGATTTCATTTGGCCCCATTGTCCCTTCGAACTCTCATTCTACAGGTCTATTCCTTTCACAGCCAAACACCTAGAAGAACCTTTCTGAACCAGTTAGCTACCCTGTTGGCTTTTTGTCCCTTTATAATCTGGCCTCTGAAGCTGCCACTTTACTGAAATGTTTCTCCCAAAGGTGATCTATGAGTTCTATTAACTCCTTAAGTGAAATTCCTAGAAACAGTGAAACAGAATTCGTTTCCAGATAGAGGAAAACTCTCTGACAATGACTAGGATATGAATGTCATGGGCAGACTGAGAGTCTGTGGGATCCCTCATAGAAGAGACCTCCAAGTAGAAGACTTCTGTGAGGGAATGTAGCAGAGAGTTTCCATCTCATGTATCCCCTCTTCAGCATCTTGTGATTCTGAGACTGAGTCTATGAACAAGTTGTGAGAGGGGAAGAAGAACGATGGATGAACAGCCCAGGGATGCCCTCTTGTCCCCCAAATAAAGAAACCAACTGGAGAAAAGCCTCCAGCACTTTAGTCACATCCTCTATGGAGGTCTCACAAATGGACACCAATAAGAGTCTTGCAGGATGGGAAACACTGGATGGGTTTTTAGTTCTTCCAGTTGGGTGAGAGCTTACACTGAAGCAATGGGCTGGAATCCTGCTGACTGGTCATTTTCATTCTCTGAGCTGCATGGTTCAGCATCTTTCCAAATCTGATTTACCAAAAGCTAATTGGCACCATTTAGGGCAGTGGCAGATCTATTTGCATGTATTTTCTGAGGATCCTTAAAATAAATTAGAAGGAAAAGCCTTTGAGAGGGGTTTTCCTTTGGCTTGTTTAATTATTATGAAGAGATGTCATATTCCCAACTAATAGAGATTCACAATCAAGAGATGAAAATTTTCATTTCAGAATGCTTCCAAAGGCAGTGTTAAGTGCAATGTGGAAATTACATGAAATGTTAAGAGTTATGAGTTTTAGGCTATTAGAAGGCAGTATAGTGAGGTGGAAAGAGAGCGAGTGCACTTGGAAGCAGAGATATAGGAGTTCAAGTTCTGTCTCAGACACATATTGACTGTGTGAATCTGGGAAGTTGTTTAACTTCTCCTCGTTCCAGATAACTCACTAAGAGAAGGCACCAACTTGAGGCAGAGGGAGTCTTCCCCCCCCCCCCGAAGTACCCTATATTCATGAAATTTCAGGTCCAGTCCTGATCCTTAAGCACAGAAAAGCAATTACTTCCACTTACCCACCCAAATCCATGTTATAAAGTCACAACATTTCACATGTGCGTATGACAGACAACTAGCAAGGTCTGCTATTTTTAACCATAGATAGAAATTTTGGAACAGCTATTTTTTCTTCCTTCCTTCCTTCCTTCCTTCCTTCCTTCCTTCCTTCCTTCCTTCCTTCCTTCCTTCCTTCCTTCCTTCCTTCCTTCTCTTCTTTGTTTCTTTCTTCCTTTTTTCTTTTTTCTTCCTTCCTTCCTTTCTTTCTTTCTTTCTTCCTTTCTTCCTTCCTTCCTTCCTTTTTTCTTTCTTTCTTTCTTCTTTCTTTTTCTTTCTTTCTTCCTTCCTTCCTTCCTTCCTTCCTCTTTTCTTTCTTTCTTTCTTCTTTCTTCCTTCCTTTCAGAAGGTAATATCAAGTCATAGAGTCTTTATATGCAGACTTGATGAAAACAGGATGACTGAAATGGAATTTAAATGGAACTTAGAGACCTGCTAGTCCCTTTCCCTTGTTTTATGTGTTAGGGTGGGTCAATTGCATCAATCTATCTATCATATCCACTTAAAATAGCAACTTTAATCAAGTGACAACATCTCCATTGAGTCAAAGCCATTAAAGTAGGTGTGAAAGTCCTTAATCAATTTAGAAAATATGAGAAGTATTAGATCAAATGAAATGGAGAGGGGCAGCCAAGATAGTCTGTGGTCCACAACTCCTCTTAATAGGTCTATAAAATGTACCAGACCAAATCCTGATGGGAAAATCAAGTAGAAATCACAGTTCACCCTTTGTCCATTCCATCCCAGGTGCCCAAAAGAAGAGTCAGAAGTCAGGGGGAAAGGTCAGAACAGGAGCATAAGGTGAGAGGGACATTCCAGAACTCAGGGAGAAATTAAACACCAACACAAAAGCAGGTCCAAGATCCATATTAAGGTAGCTCAAGATCCATACTGGGGCATTACAATAGGAACAGATATCATGCCCCAATTCTGGGCCACAGAACTAGGGTGGAGTGAAAAGGGGACCTGCACAGGATGAGGTGATAATGGTGCCTTTCTCAGGTAAGAAGCCCTTGTTAAGTGTACTGGAAAAGGAGGAATTTCAGAAACCAGCAGCAGCAGCAGCAGCAAACCCATGGCTCAGGTCCAGGTGGGATTTCAGTTCCCTCATCTAGCCAAGGCTACAGAGAAATAGTCAAGGCAGGAATCTGGAGCAAAGAAGGCTACAATCTGCTGCTCTGAACCAACAGACCTTTGCAACTGACTAATAGGGGCGAAGTCCAGCAGAACTCTGCGTTTTCACAGACCCAAACATAGATCAGGAACTTGCAGAGCTCAGACCAGGGTAGAGGCAAGCAATCCAGCATTGCCCTGGATAGGATTCCTTTGGGAGCCCTGAAAGCCTGAAAGTCTTCAGCCTATCCCTGAGATCTTAGAATAATACAACACTCCACACTCCCAAGAAAGCAGCAACAAAATCAACCCAGACCTTCTCTTCAGAAGAGCTCAGACCAAATATCAAGTCTAAAGTTAAGAAGTAGGCTGAAAGAGGGGGCAAAAAAAAAAGATGTCAATCATTAAGAGCCATTCTGATGGCAGGGAAACTTAAGACACAAACCTAAAGGAGAGAATGATCCCAATATAGTCAAAGCCTCAGAGAAAGACACAGCTAGGGTATCAATTCAACTAGAGTTCCTAATAGAGATGAAGCAAGAGTTCTAGGTTGTTTGGTTGGTTTTTGGTTTTTTGTTTTTTGTTTTTTTGAGAAAGAGAACATCTGACTTGAACTTCTGGGAAATTAGAAAGGACCAAACAGAAGCCAATGATTTCATGAGGCAGCAAGAAATGTTAAAACCAAGTTAAAAGGCTAGAAAAAGAGGAAGAAAAATATGAAATATCTCATACTAAAAAATAGCTGACCAGGAAAACAGACCCATGAGGGAAAATTTTAAGAATCACTGTACTATCTAAACACTAAAACCAAAAAACAAACCTACATGTCCTACTTCAAGGAATTTTAAAAGAAAATTGCTCAGATTTCTTTTTTTAACCCTTACCTTCCATTTTAGAGTTAATATTGTGTTTTGATCCCAAGGTAGAAAAGCAGTAAGATCTAGACAATGGGGATTAAGTGACTTGTCCAGGGTCACACAGCTAAGAAGTATCTGAGGTCAGATTTGAACCCAGAACTTCCTTCTCTGGGTCTGACTCTCAATCCACTGAGCCACATAAATGGTCCACATCGCTTGGAACCAAAATGGAGATAGAAAAAAATCCACCAATCATTTCCTAAAAGAAACCCCAAAATGAATATCCCCAGCAACACCTCAGCCAAAATCCAGAGCTTCCAAGTTGAAGAAAAAAAATACTGTAAGCATTTGAAAGGAGTCAAATAGTGAGAAACCCAATCAGGACAGCATATGAGTTAGAAGCCATCACTCTATAGGAGTGGAGAACTTGAGATACAAATATTCCAGAAAGCAAAAGATAAAGACTTATCACCTAAATAACCTACCCAGCAAAACTGAGAATAATCTTATAAGAGAAATATGGACTTTTAATGCAATAGGAGACTTTCAAACATTCCCAATGGAGAAAAACAGAACTTGGTAGAAACAAATTCAAACACAGACATGAAGAGAAAGATGTGTAAGCATCTGGTCAGTCTAGAGGAAAGAAGGCTTTCTAAATGGTAATCCTGGGGGTTGACTATTTCTCTAACCCCTCTACTGGGGTGGTCCCTCCCCAGCTACTGTTAACTGATGACAGTTAGTGCATGAGTTCTGTTTAACCAATTAATATAAATTGGAATTTACCAAAGGCTATTTCCTTTGAAGCTGTAGCAAGGTCGGGAGTCCAAACATCCCCCTAACACTTGGGGGCACACCATCACCTGTACCACTCAGACTCTGGGGAGAGCGGGCTCACACTGAACACTATTCCTACTAGCCTATGACATGACAAGTTCATTTTGCAAATGATATGGCCAGTGGATGATGTCTGCATCTCTCCTCCTGCTGGACTTGGTCGAGTAGGTTGTGTGTGATTTTACTCCTCATCATCTGACTTCTGGAGCAGCTAGATGGCAGGGAATAGAGTGCTGAGCCTGGGAGTCAGGGAGATCTGAATTCAAATCTCAACTGGGACATTTGCTAGCTGTGTGACTGGGGCAAGTTACTTAACCCTGTTTGCTTCCGTTTTCTCATTTGTAGGAAATGGCTAAAACTCCAAATGGGGTCACAAAGGGTTGGACACAACTGAAATGACTGAACAACAAAGAACAGGCTAAGGAAACAGCCACACCTTTGGGGTCATCCATAAATTATCAAGCAGGTAATAAGAGATTTAAGTGAAGAAATGAGAATTCATGGCATTCCAGCATATTCCTGAGACAGCATCAAAGGCTACAAAGAAAAGAAAGAACAATCTTTGACTTTGGCCATGTCTCCTTTCTTCCTCTCCTCTGTCCAGGGGAAGACCTTTCACCTTGAAGGGGTAGAGAGGATGTTAGGCTTGACATCTGGCCATCGATTTCTTAAACAAGGGCTCTCAATGAGCGGGAGCGGCAAATACCTAAGGAGTCCAGGAGAGATGCGTAAAAATTCCCCAGGATTAACAGGGATTTCTTGACTTCTAAGAACCAGGGACCAGAAGTGACCTCTTGGCCACATGGCCTTTCTAAACAAGCCCACATTCCTCAGAACTCTGTATGTACTTAGGAGAGTCATACACATTTCAAGGGATTTCCTTGCACCAACTGTAATTACTGTATCACTTTAGTAAACATCCTCTTCTAAATTCTTTCTTAAAAACAACCCCACTTACTCCCCCCTACAAACACACACTCTGTCTCTCTCTGTCTCTGTCTGTGTCTGTCTGTCTGTCTGTCTTTCTTTCTCTCTCTCTCTCTCTCTCTCTCTCTGTGTGTGTGTGTGTGTGTGTGTCTATCTGTCTGTCTCTCTTTCTCTCTCTCTCTCTCTCAGCTTCTCAACTGATAACTTGGGGTGGGACATACCAATGGGGGCTCAATCCAATGGCATTAGAAAATTGCTTATGACTCCTAGGACCCAGAAGAGAAGATGGAATCCTATTCACCTCTGAGAGTGGGGTTTGAGATAAGGATGTCCCAATACAGCTTGTCTCCTATATAGAATAAAAGTATTTGGAGCATAAAGATTGTTTTGTTTTTTAATGTCTCCTCAGCACTTAGCACATTTCCAGGCACATAGTTTGTATTGAATAAATTCTAGTTGGTTCCTTGAGAATAGAAACATTCTTTTTTGACTTTGTATCCCCAGTGCCTAAAATGATGCTAAATGTAATAACACAAACATGTAATGATCATATTGTATCATATATCAAGTTCTAACACTTGCAGAGCTCTGAACACATTCACTCACTCATTTTGTTTCTGTAAGACAATAATCGCAGAAGAGGATTAAATACCTTTACAAGCTGTAGTAGTGGTGGTGGTCATCTCTTGGTGATCAAGAATGACTCTTGTCTTTGTGCAGTTTCATCTACGGTGTACCCTCCTGTGGCTTTGGAGTCCAAAGGCTGAGGCGCACAGTGTGTGGCACATGGGGCCTGGGACGCCAGTTTGTAAAGGGAGGTGCGGTTGTGGCCTGGTGTCGGCGTTCACAAGACGTCGACGTCGCTCATCTTCAAAGGTGGCAGCGGCATGTTTAATGTGGGTTCGCCAGCTGCTTCTGTCAGAGGCAGCGAGTTCTAGTTGCTTTGGTGTCATGCCAGCCCACTTCAAGTTGGACTTTAGCTGATCCCTGAATCTTCTCTTTGGTCGGCCTTGTTTCCTGAGTCCAGCTGACAGTTCACCATAGAATACTGTCTTGGTACTCGCTGGGGGTCCATGCGGATGACGTGTCCAGACCATCGTAGCTGGGCTTTGAGGACCAGGACTTCGATGCGGGTGGAGTTGGCTCTGTCGAGGACTTCCTGGTGGGTGATTCGGTCCTGCCATCGGATCCTCATGATTGACCGGAGGGAGCGTTGGTGGAATTGCTCCAGCTGTTTCATGTGCTTCCGGTACAGTGTCCGTGTCTCACACCGTACAGGAGTGAGCTGAGGACCCTGCGTTGTACACTTTGAGCTTCGTCGCAGTGCTTACACCGCCGTGTTGGAGGACTTTGCAGCGCAGCCGCCCGAGTGCCTGGCTGGCTTTTTGGATCCTGGCATTGATCTCGTGGTCTAGGGACCTGTCGTTGGCGATGGTGCTGCCCAGGTACTTGAAAGTGTTGACGTTAGAAAGCTACATGCTGTCAATTGTAATGCACGGCTGGTTCGTTGGCCTCCCTGGTGCAGGGTGGACCAGCACCTCTGTTTTGGTGAGGCTGATAGTCAGGCCAAACAGTTTTGTTGTGGCGGAGAACCTGTCCACAATGGTTTGGAGATAATTTTCTTGGTGGGCCATGAGAGCTTCCAGGATGAGTCTCTCTGTTGTCTTTGTTTTTGCAGTCAGGTGGCGAAGGTCGAATAGTGAGCCATCCAGTTGGTATTTGATGTAGACGCCCAGGTCTAGATCCATCACAGCATGTCGTAATACTTGGGTGAAAAATAGGTTGAATAGTACTGGAGCGAGGACACAGCCTTGTTTCACGCCATTGGAGATGTTGAAGCGATTGGAAGTCTCTCCACCAGATAGGACTTCCCCTGTCATGTCGACATGAAAGAGCTGGATCACTTTGACAAATTTTGCTGGGCAGCCGAGCTTGCTGAGGATCACCCACAATGCGTCCCTGTTCACTGTGTCCAACGCCTTTGTCAGGTCTATGAAGACAATGTAGAGACTCAGGTTCTGCTCAAGGCATTTTTCCTGCATTTGCCTCACTGTGAAGTCCATGTCGATGGTGCTGCAATCTGGTCGGAAGCCACATTGTGATTCAGGCAGGTTCTGCTCCGAAACAGATGACAGGAGTCTGTTGAGTATAACATGGACGAGGATCTTTCAGGCAGTGGGAAGTAGTGAGATGCCTCTGTAGTTGTCACAGGATGCTCGTGCGCCTTTGTTCTTGTATAGGGCTATGATGGAGGCATCTCTGAGTTCTGGGGGCATGTCTTCCTCTTCCCATATGCTGGTCAGCACTATGTGGAGCACCTTTCCATTTAAGGCCTTGTACACCTCGGTTGGGATCCTGTCTTTACCAGGTGCCTTGCCTGCACTCATTTGTTGAATGGCTTTTTGGACTTCCTCTATTGAACGAGGGATGCCAAGTTGTTCAATGGTGAGGTTTTGGAGGATCTGGTCAAGGGCACTTTGGTCAACTTGAAGAGGGTCAGTTGAGAAGCTGACTGAAGTGATCTTTCCACCTGTTGCTGATGCCTTTTTTTATCTTTTATGAGAGTGTCACCATCAGAGGATAGCAAGGGTGTGGTGGTGGGTTTGAATGGCCCATAGACAGTCTTGAGGGCACTGAAAAATTGTTTGTAGTTTTTCATATCAGCAAAACGCTGGATTTTTTCTGCCTTTTTTCCCCACCATTGGTCTTGCATCTTCCTGATCTCACGCTGCGCTGTGGCTTGGAGAGACTTGAATCTGTCCTTTTTAGGAGCAGAGTTTAGGTTATTTTGCCACTCCATAAAGGCTTTGTTCTTTTTGCTCAATAGGTCTTCAATAGCAGGGTTGTTCTCGTCGAACCAGTCCTGATGGTTGTGTTGTTTTGGGCCTAGGACTGCCTTTGATGTTTCCTTCACTGCGTCTCTGAACTGGTTCCATTTCTTGGTTGAGCTTCCAGTGAGTGGTCCCTTGGCAGACAGCTTGTTGTCCAGGCAGGACTGGAATGTTTGCAAATAAGATGGATCTCTAAGACGATTCACGTTGTAAAATGTGCGAACTGTCTGGGCGTGTTTTGGATGGCGAGGAGCAATGCACATTTGAAGAGTCACTCTAACCAATCGGTGGTCTGTCCAGCATTCAGCTCCTCTCATGGCTCTGGTGATCTTTACATCCTGGATGTCTCACCGGTGTACAATGATGTAGTCAATGAGATGCCACTGTTTTGATCTTGGGCGCATCCACGTTGTTTTATATTTGTTCGCCATACCTTTACAGGAATAACAAGAAAATAATTCTTAATTTAGAGAAAAAGGGGGGAAAGGTTTTCCTAAAGACAGAAAATTTGGATTCCTTGAATCTGAAAAGCTTATTCATGAATCAAACAAGTGCAAGTATGAAAGGAAGCTGTCTCTGGGGGGGACTCATTGTGGTAGGTATCTCTGATGGACTGATAAAGCTCGATACCAAAGATGCATCAATAATACATGGAAATTTCTAAGAATAAAGGCCGTGGGTTCCCCAACACATACGCAGACAAATGAAATGGCACATCACTTCTTAAAAGAGGAATTTCACACTGTTAACAACCAGATAATGACATGTTCCAAATGCTCAACACTTAGCCTAATAAAGCAGTAGATAAGAGTAGTCATGAAGACCTGGGGTTAAAGTCACTCCTCAGAAACTTGGGCAGTCTCTTTGCACATCAGTGCCTTCATTTGTATGAAAGAACAGTGGATAGCAACGTAGAAGGTGGCCAAGCCTTTCTTCTTCCTGCTCCCTTCTGGAAGGGGCCAAACAGACCTTCTCACAGCCTTCACCTCCCTCACCTCAAACATTTCCATTTCTGTCCTGCTCTCTTTCCTTTCTCGCCTCCAAGGCTGGAGATTCCATTAGCCTCCCCTCGGTACAACTGCTGCTAGCTCACTATTTGCTTAGGAGCCATCTAATAGCCTTCAGGTCTACATCACCCCTTTGTCTCTGACTTTATGGAACATTTATTAAATTAAAAGTTATTCGTTCAATGGTAATAGCTCAAAGCCCCCAGTTAGGAAAATTCTGGATGTTCAGACTCAAGTTTGCCTCTCCCCTAAAGGAAAGTTGTGTGTAGCTCTAGCTAAGCTGACAACCTCTTTATGTTTGAATCAAAATAAAGATGCCAGAAGCATTTAGGTAGAAAAGAGACAGACTATATTGTGGTGTTTCTTGGGGAATGGAAGCTGGGGAAAAGAAGACCTTAGCCGAGAATTTCTAGTTTCCTTTTCCATTCTTCAGCTAGGGATGCTGCCTCCGTCCGTCGCTGCCACTCATCCCTTGGACTCTTCAGTCCTTATCAGTGCGTCTCTTGTTGAATCAGAATTTCCAAATATGGGTCCAGGACATTTTCTTATTCTGAAGCCAGAGAGTGTCCCCGAGAACCACAAGTTCCAGGACTTCAACTCATCACAACCCCTTCATCCGTATATATAATGAAGGTGTTTGACTCAACGGCCTCTGAGGTCTACTCCACCTGGGATCCTATGAAATCACTAATATTACAAGAAACACCCATCAAAACCATCCTGACGTTTCACCTCCAGCCCAGTGTATTGGCAGGGATGATGGAAGATGGGAAGAGCTAATCCTGGAGATGTTGCAGAAAGTAAGTCCGCTAAAAAGGAATGCAGCCACTCAGAAAAGGAGTTTGGAAATATCCAAAGAAAGTGGCCAAAGCGTCCATCCCCTCCAGTCCAGAGATCCCACTTTTAGACCGATGGCTCTGCGAGGTGAGTGACAAAAGAAAGTCTCCACAGTTATGAAAATGTGCCGAGTGGCTCTTCGGTGGTGGCAAAGGACCAAACCAAGGACATGCCCATCTAGTGGTAAATGGCTTGATAAGAGGCAGTCCATGAACGGAATGGAATGCTGCTGGGTCGATGTGATGAATAGCAAAGTGGGCGAGAAGACTTCAATGAACTGACACAGCGTAAATAATGATATTTATATTACATAGAACCTACTATTTTTCTGGCTCGTGCTAGCCATTTTACAAATATTATTTCATTTCATCGTCACAACAACCCTGCAAGGGAGATGCTAGTATTATTCCCATTTTACAGATGAGGATACTGAGACAAAGAGAGGTTGGGTGATTGACCCAGGGTCATACAGCTAGAGAGATGGACAGATGATACACAAAAGAAATCCTTGAAGGGGAGAGGGTGGGGGGAAAGGTGCACACCACGGGGGTTTAATGTAGTCGAGTCCATGGAGTACAGATGATGGCAAATGAAGAGCTAGCTGGTCTATGAACCCTCTTTAAATGGAGGCTTTGACAAGAGTTCCTGGTCCACACCTCCAGCCTTCCCATTAGAGGGGCAGAGCAACATTGAGACATGTAGATCATGTAAGGACCTAAGATAACAATAAAAATTTAGTTTAATTTTTTGGTAAAAGTCAGCCCCCTGGCTCTTTTTAATTAAGTACCTACTATGTGCCAGACTCCACGGTAAAGGATAATGGAGATACAAATGAAGGCAAAAATGGGAGAATCACAACACATTCAAGGCCTGTGCCATCTCCATCATGCAGTTTCCTTGCCTGTAAGATAAGAAGATAGACTGAGATGGTCTTTAAGTTTTGAATCCTTTGATGATGTTGAAAGAGAACCCCACAGCTGGACATACCTTCACTTCTATGAAAATTGAGCCTGGGTTTTCGATTTGTCCCTTGTGCTTCTGGGCTTGAAATGGGAGCATCTCTTCATGTCTTCTCCTCCTCCCCCTCTTAAGTCAGAAGTTCAGAGATGGAGCTGTGAGCACATCTGGTTGGGAAGCCCAGGCCAGGCCCCAGTGCTTATCGGGATGCAGGTTTGGTCTAGGGGAAGGGATGGGAAAAGGACTTCTGAGCGACGCCATCTTGTCCGTTTTTTCATTTTTTTAGACCGCGAGTCGGAGAATAATGGAGAACAGAAAGTCTGAAGGGCGAACAATGAGGCAGAAGCTCTCACACAGAAGCTATTGACCTCTTTTTCATACCGCGGACCCCACTGGCAGGCTGATGAGTTTCCTGGAGCCATTTACAAAATATTTATTTTATTCACAGTTTAATGGAACACGGAATATAACTTAGAAATCAGGGAGAATAGAGATGTCATTGCTGTCCCCTACAAGTTCACAAGCCCCTGAAATCCATCCGTGGACCACAGGTTAAGCCCCTGCTCCAACACGATACCCAAATGGACCTTCAACTCAATGGAGCAGGTGGAGGCAAGAGCAAGGGATCTGGAGTCGAGTAGACAACTATTTGTTAAGTACTTAGAAGGTGCCATGCACTGGGCTAAAGGCTGGAAGCATGGGCAGAAAGCCAGGCCCTGTCCCCAAGAGGCTTACATTCGAATGGGGGCACATGATACACAAGAGAAAGCTAAAAAGGGAGGGGTCAATGGCCACCTGGGGGAATGGCAGAGAAGGTTTGGAGGCCAAGGCGCGAGACATCTCTGAATGATCCTCCATTGGAGACTGGTCCCTGGGACTGGGGGGACAGGCATTTCCTTCTCCCATGAGCATGCAAAAAGCCATCTTCTGCAGAGGACTACTAGTGCTTTCCCTACGTTATCCAGATGCTCAGGGCACAGTCAATGAGAATGCTCCATTACACGCGTGGGAGGGACCCTGCTTGGTTCCAAACACTGGGCGATGGCTTGGTTAGATTGGTGAATTGGTCTCAAGCATGCCACATGCCACTCGCTCTTTGACAGACGTTTCGAAGGAAGGGGGGGAGACACCTCAATGTCCCTTGGGGCAGCGGCTCTTATTCTTGCAAACAGCACGTCCCCCAAAGTGGTCTTGAAGTTTGACGATCCTAAAAATGCACCAAGAATGTTGGGACACGCCATATTTCATCCTAGATACAAGACATTTCTTGATGAGAGCCATTGCAAAGATTCTCTTTTCCAAATGAACTTGCCCTCCTCGTTTTAATTGCATTGGTTTTCTTGGCACAGACTTTTACAATTTTTGTTTAAAATGGTCCATTTCATCTCCTGTCACCTTTTTTATTCATTAGTTAGTCATCAACTCTTTTCCTATCTCAGTTGCCAAAGATATTTCCTTCCTTGCTGTTCTAATTCATTTATAATCCAACATTCCATATCAATCATTTATATGTAGATAGACATACATACATGCATACATACATGTGGAACTTACCATCATGTGTGTTATAAGACAGTGATCTAACCCTGATTTTTGCTAGTCGGCTTTCCCAAAGAGTATTGAACAGATACTTTAATCTAACCTATCTGAAATCTCTGGATTTATTAAATAGTTATGTTTGTTTCTTACGTTATGTGCCAATCTGTCCCATTCAATACTGCTCTATTTTTTAAGCACTACCAAATAGTTTTAGTGATGATTGCAGCATAATTTGAGATCGCGTTCTGGCAGGCATCCTTCCCTCTCATTTTTTCATATTTCCCTTCAGATTCTGAACCTTTTGTTCCCCAAGATGAATTTCATTATTTTTCTAGGTCTATAAAGTAACGTTTTGGTAGTGTGATTCACATGACACGGAGGAAGTAAGTTAATTTAGTCATCATTGTTGTGTTATCATAATAGCACAGCCTAACCATGAGCAATGACTACTTCTCAATTTAAGTCTCTATTCCTATAAAGGACAGCCAAGTGGTACCGTGAATAGAGCACTGGACCTAGAGTCAGGAAGACATCTTCCTGAGTTAAAATCTGGTCTCAGACACTTACTAGCTATGTGACCCTGGGTAAGTCACTTGACCCCGTTTATCTCCATTTCTTCATCTATAAAATGAGCTGGAGAAGGAAATGGCAAACCACTCAGGATCTCTGCCAAGATGGGTGTTGCAAGGAATCAGACACAACTGAAAAATGACTGACAACATATTTCTGATAAGAAGGTGATGTCTATGTTCATTTAATTCCTGCATCTAGCTTAGCTTCATAGTACTTAGTAAGTAGTAGTAGTTTCTATAGATATTTTACCGGAATTTTGCTTTCCATAATTTCTTGCTGGGTTTTGTTGCTAATATAAAGATATCCTTATGACTTTTATGAGTTTATTTTCAATCCTCTAATTATTGAAAGCATTGATTGTTTCTATCAATTTTTAATTTACACTTTTTAATCCTCTAAATAGCTCATTATATCATCTGCAAAAATCAGTAACTTCTGTTAGCAGCGACTTTGTGAGCAGTGATCGCTAAAGCGTCTTCCCCTTTGTCAGCACCCAAACATAGAAGGGGAGGTAGAAGAAGAAGGTAGGCGCTGGTAGAAATGAGCTGGAGCCAAGGGAAAAGTTGGCAGCAGCAAGACAACCAGAGAGATGAAAGTTGTCTTTCTGATGAGAAGATGTCAGAGGAGGAATGAAACGTGGATGATTTGCAGCCTTCTAAGAACAGCTTTACTCCCAACAAGGCTTAAATATGAGCCGCCCATCCGACTGTGGTAGTCATCGTCAATGAAGATACTCAATCCTGTTTAACAACAACCCAGCAAAAGGTTGGTTGGGGGAAAGTGTCTTTGCCTCAGAGATCTCGGGGAAAAGTCTGCCATTGGAGGTGTAGCATAAATACTTCAGATCGGTAGCCATCGCCCAATGGATAAGGAGTTAAAGGACAAGAACCATTCTTAAAGTATTGTAAGATATTAAGGGCCCTGTGGAGGGCTGGTCCAAGCTACTAAACACAAGAGAATCACCCATTAATACAGTTCTAAAGTCCATCTTCACACTTCGACATTGAGCGAAGATGGTAAAAGATTGGGCTAGTCCATGTTGGATGGTCTATGGAAAGATGGGCATATTGGTACACTGTGATGGAGTTCTGAGTTCTAGCCATCCCGGAGAGTCATTTGGAAGAGTACCAAGAGACCGAGGGACAAATTAGTTATCCAGGAAACTGGATGGAACCAACTTCTTAGCATCGGACTGGGGTCTACCTGGCAGAAGCTATCAACTCCCACCCTGAAATAATGGCCAGAACCATGGCCAGATGAATCACCATTTTTCTGGCTTGCCCCCAGGCCTGTCCATTAAAATACCTATCCTTTTTGATCCAGAAATCCCACTGGGGAAAAGAGAACAAACATTTATATAGTGCTCCATTTGTGTCAAGCATTATGCTAAGCACTTTCCAAATATTATCTCAGTCGATCCTTACAACAACCCTGTAAGATAGACACTATTACTATCCCCATTTTACAGTTAAGGAAACAGAGGCAAACAGAGGAGAAGTGATTTGCCCAAGGTCACCCAGATAGTCAATGAAAAGAAATCCCATTTAAATTAGTGAGAGGTAATGGAAAGTATTTGAGAGTCTACTTGCTAAGACAAACCCAAGGAGCTGTATGAACTTAATTACAAAACCCTCTTCACACAAATAAACTCAAATCTAAATGACGGAAAAACAATTAATTGCTCATGGGTAGGCAGAGCAAACATATACTGAATCTACTTATTCAATGCCATTTCAAGTTGCCCCAAAATCATTTTATAAGTCCAGAAATAATCATAACACCCAGATAGTGTCAGAAGACAGATTTTAACTTGGCTCTTCCTCACTCCAGCCAGAGAACTCTATATAACACTTGGCTGCCTAACTGGTAGGTATCAAACCCTGAGAAAGTCAGTGGCAATAAATAAACAAACAAGCAAGCAAATGAACGACTGAATGAATAAACAAATAAATGAATGAATGAACAAATAAATAAACAAGTAAGTAAGTAAACAAATGAATAAGCAGATAGACAGAAAGATAGATAGATAGATAGATAGATAGATAGATAGATAGATAGATAGATGGATGGATGGATGGATAGATATAGATAAATAGATAGATAGATAGATAGATAGATAGATAGATAGATAGATAGATAGAGATAGATAGATAGATAGATAGATGGATGGATAGATGGATGGATAGATAGATAGATAGATAGATAGATAGATAGATAGATAGATAGAGATAGATAGATAGATAGATAGATAGATAGATAGATAGATGATAGATAGATAGATAGATAGATAGATAGATAGATAGATAGATAGATAGATAAATGATGCCAAGTAAACCAAAATGTTTAAGTTTAAAATGATACTGCAATATGAAAAACCCAGAAACAAAGCAATGGCTCTCAGTTGGGTACAGGAGATCACTGCTATCAAATTCAAATAGAAATAGATTCCTACAGGTCTCCCAGGGACTTTGAAAACCACAAATTCCCATTATTTATGTTGTATTCTATTTTAATTTATTTTGTTAAATTTCCCAATTACATTTTATTATGGTTCCAGAGATTTGCAGTCTTTGATACCACTGGGCTAAATAAACTGCAATGCATGAGGTAATGGAATGTTATTATCCTTTAAGGAATGGTATTATACTAGGGCACAGGAAGACTTGTGTGAACTTTTTCAAGGTAAAGTAGGCAGAACCAGGCTTACAATATGCATGATGACTACACCACTGTGTGCAGAAGGAAGAACAACAATAATTAAAAGTGAATGTTATTTCCTTTTTCACAAGAAGAGAGAAGGTGGCTCTTCTTTCTTCTTTGTAGGGTGAAGGGACCAGGAGGATGGAACCCGGCCAATAATGGCAGACCTGGGAGATATTTTAGACAGTTTTGCTGAACATTTCCCCCTCCCAATCCCCTTCATTATCCAGCCTTCAGGGATGCCCATCTGAGAAGGGTAGGAGGAAGAGATATGGAGAAGTGTAGGTGACTCAAAAATGAAAGCTATCTGTGAAAATAGAATCAAATGGACTTTCTCTCTCCCAGACAATTTTTCATCCTCCTGTGGAGTGGAATTCACTCTGTTGGATTCTCTGAGACTTTGCCATCAGAACCCAGTTCTTTTGGGTCCAACCAAGCTAGAAAGTATAGACGGGTAAAGAATTACATGACTTTGAGGACCAGGGCTAGCCTAGCTGAGGGAAGACAGCAGGTGACCAGTGGACAAATCATTTTATCCAAAACAACTTCATGAATCCAACTTCTTAGCAATGGAGGGCTTGGGAGATGCCTTGCAGCTCTCCACTCTCAGCCTGATAAAAATCGCCAGAATCATCCCCAGCTGAGTCATCATTTCTCTTGCTTGCCCCATGGATTTACTGGCTTCCTAAAGCCAACCACTGGAGGAGGTGTTAGCCATCATGGGGTCAGCTAGGAGGATGCTGAGAACTAGAGAAGGGGAGAAAGCTTAGAGCATCATGAGATTGAACATGTAGGTCTGGAAGGGACCCCAGAGATCTATTTCCTCACTTTTCAGAGAAGGAGGCTTACTGCAAGGCTGACAATCTCCCCATTGTCCTGCTCAGCTTCTCAAGAGACACAAAGTAGTCTGGACTCCTTGCCAGTCACACAGGTAGTAAATGGCCCCACTAAGTTGGCCCCTTCTCGCTCTTTGATCCCATCTGGCAGGTCAGCTTGGAGAAAAAGTGCTTGGAAGTCTGTCTAATTCTGAGCAGGGTTGAGGATTATTCAATTCTTTGGAGAGCATTAGTGGTGGGGGTTGGGGAGGCCAGGAGGGGGGCGCTGGGGCCCTCGGGAGAGGTGGCAAATACTACTGAGAAGATAAAAGATAATTGAACAAGGAGCAAGTTGTAAATGGTGACAAAGTGTGATTTCCATTATAAGCTTATCTGAGCAAACTTTCCCAGAGCCTCTGAGTTCCTGAGCAGGGTGTGGATTTGGCAAGAGTAAAGAAACAGGCCAGGGCAGGAATGTCTGGGGAGCTGCTGAATGGCCCTCAAGTGAGGGGCTTTCATATCTCTGCCTTGGCTCCTTGCCACCCACCCGGGCGCTGATGTCAGCCAGTGTTTAACTGGCAAACAGGCCTTCAAAAGACTGCAGGCCCCACTGGCTGCCCCGCCTGGACCTGCTCATGCCTGGTGGTCATGTATTTAGGACCCAGGCAGACTGGATGAAGGATGGCCTTGATTACTCTGCCAAGGATGGGATGACTCTCCAGTATTTGCACAAGGGTGCTCTGGATTCATGCATTGTCCCGTGGAGAATTCGGAGTTCAGCTGGAAGCAAAGGATCATGGGATCATTGATTTGGACCTGCCAGGGACCTTTGAAACCACTGAGTCTAACCCCCTTCATTTTACAGAAGGGGACATGGTTATATATATATATATATATATATATATATATATATATATATCTCAGAAATAAGTGTCTGAGGCAGGATTTGAACCCAGATCTTCTTAACACCAAGTCTAGCATTCTATCCACTATTTTGTAGTTAGAAGGGATACCCAATTTATTGGAATCCATGAAAGCTAGAGTTGGAGTTGGAGGCCTGGGTCAGAGATTTGGTTCTGCCACTCACTCACTACTCATGGAACCTTGGTCATGTTCTTCTGATCTCTGGGCCTCAGTTTTCTCCTCTGTGAAAGGGGTCCATTAGATAACTCCTAAAACCCCTCACAGCTCCTAGAATCCCAGGTTCCTTGGATCCTGACTGCCAGGAAGAGACTCTCACATGATCCAAACCAAGACCATTTCACCCCACAACTTCTGCCCTTAGCCTCCAAGCACCAAGGTTCCACCATTCACTCCATAGAGCAAGTATGAAGCTGTTCCAGATGGGCCAAGTCACAACAGGGATCCTGGGGTACTAAGACCAATAATGCAGAGATAAAAGAGTATCTGTGGGGTCTATCTAGAACAAGTCTCTCCTTTTACATATGGGGAAACTGAGGGCCAAGGACATGTCAGTACCAACTGCAGAGCCAGGGTCCAAATGCAAGTCTACCAACCTCAAATCCAGCACTCATGAATTCTAAGGTAGCAAAGTGAAAAGAGCCTTGGGCCTGGTTTCAGGAAGACCTGAGTTCAAATCCAGTCACAGATGCTTACTAGCTGTGTGGCCGTTGGAAAGCCTCAAGCCTATTTACATCAGTTTCCTCACCTGTCAAATGAGCTGGAGAAGGAAATGGCAAACACTCTGTTATCTGTGCCAAGAAGCCCCAAATGGGGTCACAGAGAGTCAGACATGACTGAAGAACAACTAGATCTTGTGTCACTAAGATGGGTCGGGACAGGACCACTAGCTGACCAATCACTTCAATCAAAGCAGGCAGGATCAGTTGAACTTGGATCTGTTTCTGCCACCATGATTTGAAAAGAAAACTTTCAGAGCATGTAGGTCATTCAGTGATTGAGAGCCAGGCCTAGCCAGGAGGTCCTGGGTTCATATCTAGCCTAAGATACTAGCTGTGTAACCCTGGGCAAGTCACTTAACCCCCATCGCCTAGCCCTTACTGTTCTTCTGCCTTGGAACCAATTCTTGGTATTGATTCTAAGATAGAAGGTAAGTGGGAAAGGAGAGGAGAGGGTCTCCTCCTGGGACAAGCTCCATCCAAGGCTGGATGACAGGCAGCTTCTTGGGAATGTGGAGCTAGAAGACCTCGGCCATCCCGATGCCTCCAGGAACTCGCTGGGTGACCTTGTACCAGTCACCTACCTTCTGGAGGCTGCCATGTTCTTGTCTGCAAAATAGTGCTCATCACATTTGCTCCATCTACCTCCCTCAGGACGAAATCAAGGAAACATCTAAACTCGGAAGTAGGAGGTCAAACTGCTTAGCACTGGAAGACAGCCTTGAAGGAAGGGCTGGTTTGGAAACAGGGACTGCGTGTGACTGTGGGGTGTGGAAGGGGCGCCACTTTGCCCCTCCTTCTCTGGTACCCTGCTTACAAAAACCTTCCTGCCCAGCATTCCCACGAGACAAGGGATCTACATGGCATTGTCCCCATTTTCTTTCTGAGGAAACTGAGTCTGAGGGAGGAGCATGGTCATGAGTGTCAGAGATGAGAACAGAGCCCAGGGCAGCCCTTTCCCCTTCCCACCCCCTGGGGGTACCCAGAGGGCCCTGAAGATCTGTATTCTGTGTCTCCCCTACCTGGCGATGGGCTCTATGCCTAACAAAGGAGCCAGAGAGAACAGACAAGAGCCGGAGGAGCTTCCCTTCTGGGGAGGGAGACAACAAGCCAGCAGATGTGGACCAGCTGAATGGGGACTCCTTCATGGAGAGTCTAGGAAAGGCTCTCTGTGGAAGGTGGGACTTGAAGGGAACCAAAACTTGGCCCTGGGAGGGGAGAGCTCTCTGGGCACTGGGGACAGCAGGAGAGCTGGGAGACAGTGGCTTGGTCACTGTCCCTAGTTCAAAGTGAAGGGTGGGGGGAGGTTAGGGGGTAAGAAGAGACGAGGTCAGCATGGAGAAGGGATGAGGCTTCTGAGAAAACCCAGAGCAGCCACGAGAGCCCTTGAAAGCCCAGAGTCCACCAAGCACAGTTTAGGGTTGGAGCATTTTCTTTTCTTTTCTTTTCTTTTCTTTTTTTGATTGGTTCCTAGCAGTGAGACCCTGGGCAAGTCACTTGACCCCCACTGCTCAGCCCTTCCTGCTCTTCTGTCTTGGAACCAATACACAGTGCTGATCCCAAGACAGAAAGTAAGGGGCATATATATTGGATTTTCCCAATGGCATGTAATAACTCTTCTCCACATATGTTTTCTGCAGTTATGTGGACCAAACTGCATCCCTCACTCCCTTCCTTCCCCTTCTGGGAGCTGTATGCAATCTGATCTGGGTTATACGTGGTGCCGATGAGGATTCTGGGAATCCGCTTACCCTTTGCTATCAGTCACAGCCCTCCCACAACCACCTGTCACCCTAGCAGCGCTCCGGCTCCTCTCCAGTGTCTCCTTCTCATAGCTGCCGACACTATTTCCCTAAAGCATAGATCTGACAGTGGGGTCCACTCCTCTGCTCCAGAAGCTTCCGTGGCTTCCTACTGCTCTAGAATAGAATCCAAACTCCTCTGCTGACCCTCTTAATGCCCGGCAGAGTCCCTCTCCAGCTCACCTTCCCAGGCTGACTTAATATTCTCTAACTGTTACAATCCAATTGGCTTCCTTGATCATTGTCCATAGTTCGTCGTACACACTGAAAATAGGCTACGAGGAAGGCTGGGAGGAGGCTCCCTTTTCCTGCCTCCACTCTTTGGCTGGCCTCCAGCATCTTCCATTTGCCTTCACTGTCCTAGCTTGGGCAGGTAGGCATTGAGGAGCGCATTCAGGATGTCATAGGAAGGAACATGAGCCTCACGAATACATGTTTGACTTTCAGAGACTAAGCCTCCTGGCCTTAGGTCAACCCACTTGAGTCATGGAAGCAGGTTCATGGGCCCAGGCTGCTGGTCTTCCCTCGGTGCTCGTCTCTCCACCTATGGCCAGCTGCTGTGCTGCCTTGGGAGAATGAGTCCTCCAGCTTCTTCAGGACCTCAACCCCAAACAAAGTCTAAATTCCTTCTTCCCATTCAAAAGGAGCTCCAGCTTTAGCATTCTCCAGGGTCTGTGCCCCCCTTCAGGAGAATATAAAGGTTCCCTTCTCCCCTCCAGGCCCCCTTCAGGGCCACTCACAAAGCGCTTCTCCCTCAAGGTGGAAGGGCACAAGCCATAGGAAACAGAAAGTGAGCGACACAGCCAAGGGCTTCACAAGAGAACCAACCATTTCTCAGTTGGGGAACGGCTCCCACTCTCATGCATTTGGCGTCCAGTCCGATAGATCTTGGGCTTGAGATCTCTAGCCAGGAAACTGTCTACGTTTTGCCCCACTAACTGCTTTCCTTCCAGAAAAGAACTGATCAACTGAAATAACTAAGACATCATATATGTCCTATATGGGCAAGGAAGGAGCTGCCAGGGTATTTTAATGTATGTAACAAGAAGAAAAGAGAGAGAATCAACCTCGGTTCCATGTGAGACTGTCATTGATCAAGAGAAAAATAGGGAGGCCCAGAGCATCTGAGCCTGTGCTGGAGACAGAGCTCTTGGGGCCACAGCAGGGCCACCCTAGGGAGCGTCTTTCCATTTGCATCGCCCCGGGTTGCACATGTCACGGGAATATCTGTGCTCAGCTACCTGAGGACTTTGGCCCAGAGTTGCCAAAGAGAAGAGAAGGGATGGTTCTGGGTAGGGAGGTCTGCAGGGAGGGCCTTGCCACAACTCAGAGCTGTGGCCCATTCCAGGTTTTGCTTCTTTGCAAATCTGGAGAGGGTCATCCCTTCACCACGGCTTCCTTCTGGACTTACAACCGAGACTAAACCATTGTTGTTTTCTATTCTTTGGAAGAACTAGACAAAATCCCCCATAAAGGGGGGAATTGAAAGAAATAAAGATAATGGCATGTGAGTTAGAGGAAACCAGTTTTCCATCCCCAGTGTGGCTGTTTCACTACATCGAGAACTTTGGAAGATCATCCCTTCCTCCTGGACTTGATTCTACCTATTTGCATTCAGCTAAAGACCCCAACCACTATGGCTCCAGTGAAGTTCTAGTTCAGAAGAGAGAGAAGTTCCCTCGCTAAGGAAGACGAGATGATGAGTCTCACTCCCCAGACTCGTGGGAATCCTAGATTTAGACGTGGGGACCAGAGGAGGTGTCATGGAGTCCCCTCCACTGTACACATGAGGAAAGTCAGGGCCAGAATGGGAAAGAATTGGCCCAGATCCTCCTTCAAGTGGGAGCAGAGCCTCCAGGGTTCTATCCCTCACCCTGGGACTTCAAAAGCAAAAGAGGTGAAAAACTCGTATATCCGTGACTTTGTTCTTAAAGAGGATAGAAGAAATGACAAGGTGAGCTGGTTTTCCAGACCTGTCTTGGCAAATTAGGAGAACTAGATGGAAGTTAAAGAGTCTAGGGCCATCTTGATGAGTTTCTCAACTGGAGGCTGTGCAGTATGAGGGATACGGAACCTTCTGTTGTGCCTGTAGTTCAGTCATTTCTGACTTTTTGTGACCCCATTGGGGTATTTCTTGACTGAGATACTGGTACTGCCATTTCCTTTTCCTACTCATTTTACAGATGAGGAAACTGAGGCAAACAGGGTTAAGTGACTTACCCAAAGACACACAGCTAGGAAATTCTGAGACTAGATTTGAACTCAGGTCTTGACTCCACTTTTATCCACTGTACCAGCTAGAACTTACAGTGGAGGCACGAAGACTGGGTACATACTGTCCTGTGAAATGGATCAAATGACTTGACCTATTAACACTCCCAGATACTCTATAATACTAGAAGTTGCCAACCTGCATTGACAAAGGGATCTTCCTTCCTCTAAATGATGATGGGAATGGTCCATGGTTGGGCTGACATGTTCTACCCCAGGCCCTGGAAGACCATTGTTAGAGGGAAAGTTCTAGGAATAATGATCCTTCTAGCTGATGCCTTCTTCCACCATTTATACTTTGGCCTCTTTTGGTCCTCGGGAAACCTTGGAGGGGAAGTGGAGTGGGGGAAGATCGCTGACTTTAGCACCAGAGAATGGAGGCTTGGCTTCTAGGATAAGAGAGCCACTCACTCATCTAGCCTGGAGCCAAATGTTGAGCTCACTAAGCTCAATGCCCTCGTGTCAGAGATGAAGAACCGGAAACCCAGAGGTGCTGCATGATTTGCCTTTTGTCACCTCAGATTAAGCATCTGAGGCAGAATTTGAACTTGAGTCTTGCCCGCTGAGTTTTGCCCACTATAGTATCCCATAGGGTCTCCAACACTTCCCAGAGGACTTCAGTTTGTTCAGCCATACAATGAGGATTTTGTACTCAACAGCCTCCCAGTTGCCTTTGAGTTCTCGACCTATGATTCTGTGCGTTCTAGGACCTCTCCAGGTCTACACTTGTGATCCTGTATTCACAGAGCTCCATCTCCAAAAGTGTCCCCAGGTTCATATCTTTAGTGGAGAAGAAGCTTATTATAACCCCTCAAAAAAGAAGACACCAAGGTCCCTAGTAAATGCCTTGTGCAAAGACACACAGGCGGTCAGTAACAAAGGCAGAATCTGAGCCTAGATCCGTCCCTCTGGGCCCAAATCGGAATGAATACGATGCCCACATGTGACCCTGATCTAGAGCTTTCCCCTTCCATTCTAGCAGCCTCATTTGTCCTTCATCACCTCAAACTCCCATTTCTGGCCACCTCTCTTGGTCTCAGTTTGGTCTTACTTGAAATGTATTTACACATGTGTGTGTGCGCGCACACACACACACACACACACTCGTGTGCACACACTGGAGGGGAGTGCTTGGCTTCACAATGATGGCTACTATAATGGAGGGGTTGGATGGGCTGCCGCCCCAGATGGGACTCTCCTGGTCCTCCATGTTCTCTGCCTCCTCTTACTACCTGATGCCTGTTATCCCCTCACTCGCTGGTGAGTCAGGATGATAATGGACACTGCCTCGTCCCCACATGGGAGAGGAAGCCCAAGCACTGGAGAAGAGTCTGCTGGCACTCGGGTTTGACATGAGTACTGGCAGGAGGCAAAAGCAGGAGGGTCTGGAAGGCTTTGAGAGGGGCACACTGGGCACCAAAGAGGGCAACCAGGGACAGTCCGCTTCCAGAGCCCCTTCTTACTCAGAAAAGAAAGAGGAGACACTGAGACCTCCTGGGAAGTGAGGAGGGGAAGGAGAAGACAGCAGAGGAGGGTCCTGGGAGGCCTGCTTGTGCCTGGGGCACCCTGGGAACTCCCCTTAAGCTCATTGCTCAGCCCATCCATAAACAGGATTAGAGCTCCAGGCCTCCTCAGCTTCCAGCCTCTTTATCATTCAAATCCCCACCACCATAAAACCAGGTGGGAAAAGCTATTTCCTCGCCATCCCCCCAGCCCAGTGGTGGCTCTTATCCCAAAATATGACCCCCTTTTATTTGACCACCATAAAGTTTGAAGGGCTTTCCTGGCTTGTCGGCAGCCTGACAGTCACCCATAAAAGCCACCTTGAGAAGTGGCAACAATCAGAAAGGGAGCTGGGCTGGGCTGGGCCTCCCGGGATGGCTGGAGAAGTCCAGCAGTGGCACAGAGCAGTCCCAAGGCCCATCCATTGTTCGGGTTCCTCTGCTTTGGGCCAGCTCAGGGCACTGAGGCTCTGGGTAATCCCCTCCCACCAAGGCACCCCAGCCCGGGGCTGGGGGGGTTCAAAGGTTCTCCACTGAGCCTCAGGGTCTCAGCCAGTACCCAGCACTGCACAGATCCCCACCATCTTGGCAGAGGATGTCAGATCTGGAGCTAGGAAGGCACCCCAGCGGCCATGGAAGCCAGCCTTCTCCTTTGCCAGATGAAGGCACCCAAGCAAATAGGGAAGGAGCCTGGCCACGCTGGGACCCATGGTCACATCACAGGGTTCTGGCACTGAGAGAAGGGAAACCCCCAGAGTAGGAAAGCCTGGCGCCCGAACCCCAGATCATCAGAGCGGGAAGGGAACTCAGAGGGGCTCCAGGCCAACCCGCAGCTCCTCAAGGGATCCATTCTCTAAGACTCATCATTTGGCCTGGCTTTGAACCCCTCCCCTGGGGGGCTCACTACTTATCAAGGCTGCCCACTGTGGGGCAAACGGTTCAGAAGGTTCCCTTGATGCCAACTCAGAACCAGCAATCAGCAATCAGACTCTACATGAGCCCAGCCATGCGTCCTGGTTGTGTGCTTGGAGGCCAAGTCTGCTCCCTCCTTCCTGGGACAGTCCTTCCGTCCTGAAAGAGACTCTTCCTCCCTCCACACTCACCCTCCAGAGCCTTCCCTTCCCCACAGCTAGGACCACGAACCCCTTTTACAAGGGGGAAGACTTGAGGCCTCCTGGGGCAAAATCCAGGTCCTGGGGGAGCTCCTGGTAGAGAGATGTGTGTGTATGTGTGAGTGTGTGTGAGTGTGTGAATATGTGAGCATGTGTGAGTGTGTGCGTGTGTGCATGTGTGAGTGTGTGTGACTGTGAGTGTGTGCATGTGTGTGAGTGTGTGAGTGAGTGTGTGCATGTGTGAGTATGTGCATGTGTGTGAGGGTGTGAATGTGTGTGTGAGGGTGTGTGAGTGTGTGTGTGACTGTGAGTGTGTGCATGTGTGTGAGTGTGTGAATATGTGAGCATGTGTGAGTGTGTGTATGTGTGAGTGTCTGTGAGTGTGAGTGTGTGCGTGTGTGCATGTGTGAGTGTGTGTGACTGTGAGTGTGTGCATGTGTGTGAGTGTGTGAGTGAGTGTGTGCATGTGTGAGTATGTGCATGTGTGTGAGGGTGTGAATGTGTGTGTGAGGGTGTGTGAGTGTGTGTGTGAGTGTGAGTGTGTGTGTGTGTGCCCTGACTCTCCTTCAGTCATTCGGGCCATCATGTCCCTGACAGATGCTGGGCAAGAAGGGCTCTAGAGATGGTCGGGCCAACTTAAAGTGGAGAAGGCTAAAGCCCAGGGAGGAAGGGCTCTCCCCAAAGAGCCCACCGTGGGCCAGCAGCATGGGGGAGGCTGGCGCTGGGGGCTCACCTTCTCCTCACCCCGCAGCCCTGTGGAGAAGTCAGAGAACTTGGGCTCCAACATCTGGCCTCCAATACTGTCAACCTGTGGGACGTTGGGCACGTCATGAACTTGCCTCCTGTTCCTCGTTTTACAGAAGCCAGAGGCTGAGACCTCCTCAGACTCCAGATCAGCAGGTCTGCAGGGTGGGCCTCGTGCCCTAGACAGCTCATCTTCTCAGCCAGCATCAGCCATTGACCCCGGTGGGCCGGGTGATCCCTCCAGATGGTCTCTGAAGAGTGTCTGCCCCAACGAAGCTGTGCCCCAAGGCTGCGTGGGGAGGGCACAGGGAGGACAATGCTGTAGCCCACCCCCACCCCCACCCCCACACGTCCCCCTCCCCCTGGGGCTCATAGCAACAAGATACGGGGCGGGGCGGATTCCTTCCTCTCCTTGGCCTCCAGAGCTAATCAGTTACCCAGTCTGCAGATACGGGGCGTCTCCTGGCTCCAACCCGCCTGCACACACGCCCAGAGACCTGGATTCCGAAGGCTCTGCTCACCGACTCCCTCCTCCTGCCCTCCAGCCCGCCAGGGTCCTCACCCTCCTCAGCCTGATGCCCACCACCCCGGGCCTGGTGCTTGAGGCTTCCACATTTCCCCATCCTCTGCCCACCTCCCTTTCCTCCTGCCTCGATTTCCAGCACTGCCATTTCTTAACTTCCAGAGCCCTCTCCAGAGGGCTAAGAAGACGGAGAGGCAATGCGGCATTGGCCAGAGGATTCAAGAAACTGGGATCCAACCTGCAGATATTTGGTGGTGGTGCTTGTGGGCAAGTCCGTTACCTGGAAGAGCCTTCACTTGCTCAGTTGGAAAAATGGGAATGAGCGTACTTGGCCTCCCTACCTTGTCTCTGCCTCTAGCCTAGAACACACACTTCTCCGTTTGGCATGTCAAACCTGAATGGAAGCTTCTTAAGGTGGAACAATTCCTGCTTTCTGCTAGCTGGCTTGGTGAATAGAACACTGGGTCTGGAGTCAGGAAGACCTGGGTTCAAATCAAACTCAGACACCTACCAGCTGTGTGACCCTGGATGAGTCACTAGACCTCTGTTTGCCTTCCTCCAATGGAGAAGCCAATGGCAAAGCAGTCCAGGATTTTGTCAAGAAAACCCCAAATGAGGTCACAAAGCATGAGACTCGACTAAATAGCAACAGAGACGTTCTCTTGCTGTTTCCTATCCTCCTACGTAGTGAAGAACTTACCTCTGGGTCGGGTTCTGCATGCAAAAGACAGTCACCAGCCAACGTGATCTCTCGCTCCTCCTTTCTGGCGATGATGGAGGCAAGGACTGCGTGAGCCTTTGGGTAGGTGAGGAGAGAGAGGTCCCGCCATGGTTCCACTGTCCCCAGGCGAGCCAGCGCGTGGCTGTGAGCAGAGCCTGCCCCGTGGTCTCTTGTCTCATCCGCTCATTGGAGAGAAAGCATACCAGACCATGACCCTTCGAGCTCCAACAGAGTAGGAGACCCCCAAGGTCCAAGAATGAGCCCGTACAAGATGGCGCCAGGACCCGGTGAGGCATCGCTATGATCGGGGAATGGCCCGCCCAACCGAGAGCACCCATGAATTGCCAAGACAGCGGTGGCACCACTATCCCGAGGCAAGGGAGTGACTCCTTCAGGAGCTCCTCTCCAGGGAGGACTCCGAGGGCGCAGGGCAGGTGGCTTCCCATCGCTAAGGGGCCCAAGTGACAGAGGGCTCAGCCTTGGCTTGCTTGGCCCCAGAGGGCAGAACTAAGAGCCAGGAGGGAAAGGGGCCCAAAGACCTCTTTCCAAACTCCCAGGGGGAGAGGCTGCCTCTGGAAACGTAGCCTCCCATTGAAAGTCTTCAGCAAATCTGGTTGGTAATTAGGCAGAGATGCCAACGAGGGGGCAACTCGTCCAGTCTGGATTGCTCTAGCTGTCCTCCGGGGTTCCTGCCAACCTGGAGCAGCTGTGTCTCTCTGGCTCTTTATCCCGGTACGGTCATCCTCCACAGGAAAGAGGTCCGAATGGACGCCATCGGCCATCTCCCTGAGCCACGGGCATCAGCCCTGCCTTCCATGCTACCAAGCCTCACCCCTTCTCAGCACCCAGCAGGAAAGAAGCTAGTAAGAAGGTGGGGGTCAGGGAGGGGGACCCTATGGAGGGAGCCCACCAGAAAGAGCAAGAAACGATATCTGATGGTCTGGCAGCTAGAGACGATTCAGGGGAACGAGGAGAAGAGATCCTGGGGGGCTGGCTGGGTCCGAGGCTGAGCCTTCTTCCCATCCCCAACCTCCTAGCACCGAAAATATTCCTCCCCTGGCCACAATGACTGGGCTGGAGGTGTTTGAGAGCTGTGGGAATGCCGGCCCTCTCAGGGAGACACTCAGGACTTGGGCCGAAGAGCCCACCCATTCTAGTAGAAAGGACAGAGATTAGGGAAAGGGACATCCCAGCCGGGTAAGTAGGGCCCTCGTTGGCCCTCAATGTCCTTCTCCATGAGTGAAGAGATTAGACTTGGCTGGCTTCAAACTCCTTCCCAGGATTCCTTCCTCCATTTCCTGTTCCAAATACTTAAGCAGTCCCAGAAAAAAGGTAAGAGCTCGAAGAGAACATGGAAGAGATCATGTGAGAGTTGGGAGGGACGTGAGAACACAGAATGTCAGAACTGAGAACACGGGAGAGAATATCGGAGCTGGGGAGGAACCTTGCCATCTAAAATTCAAAATGTTGGCACGAAGAGGGAACTTAGAATATGGAAGAGAAAACGCCAGAGTGAGAAGGGACTCTAGAGCACCAAATGTTAGAGTTAGGATGGCCCTACTCAGACCCAAAGGGCCATCTAGTCTAACGCTCTCGTTTTACAAATAAGAAAAACGAGACTTTGAAAGGAGTTGTGGATATGCTGGTGAAAACGATCAGGGGTCTTAGTGGACTCCAAGCTCAATATGAGTCAACTCTTCTATATGACGGCTGAGAAAGCTAACAGGATCCTAGACTATGTCAAGGGGAGCATAACTTCCAGCACTGGGGATGCAGTGAATGCCGCTGTCCTCTGCCTCAGCATAGAATCTAGTATGCAGCAGGGGCTTAATAAATGTTTATGAACTACCTGGGTGTCATGTCCTCTGGACTTCTTTGCTCCCTTCTCCCCCTACATTTGGTGGTGGGTATGGATGAGTTGGGGAGCTCCTGAAGGAAGCCAACCAGGCTGGTGACCAGCCCACCTTGGGGGAAGCGCTCTTGGTGAGACAAGGGAAGACGTGCTTTCAGAAGGATGGGCAGCCACTGGACAGGATCCGGAGGGTGGTCCTGCAGAAGAAGGGTCAGCCTTATTCTCTCTGGCCGCACAGAGAAGGCCCAGGAGTAAAGAGGAAATTGCAAAGGGACCAATTTGGACTCGGACCAGGAACGTTTGCCAATGGGGAGACATCCTGGGCTCCCTCTCCTGGAAGCGTGGCCCGAGACTGGCCGATACCCCCACCAGCCGCTCCTGCTGGGAAACCAGCTTTCTTTCCCTCAGTTCCTGAACACAGTCCTTCTCTTTGTCTCAGCTCCCATCTGTAAGTCATCACCGACAGTCCAGCTCACCCCCTCCAAGGCAGGTGAACCGGCTCAGAATCTCGGCCCACTTTCTGCCCTGGAATGGCCTTTCCATACTGATAAGCGGGTATCGCTCCGGGGGCTCGGGGCCTCCTGCTTCCTCTGTGGAATGACCCAGGCATCTGTCAGTTCTTATCTTTATGGCTTCGGCTGCACCAAGGGGTGCTGGGAGGAGGTCATGACCTTCCCATCCCTGCCTCCACTGATGGGAGGGGGAGAGGAAATGACCTTAAATCATGGCTGGAATCACTGGGGTTCAATACCAGGACCTATTTCCCTGCCAAGAATTGGCATGTTCAGGTGGTTGGCAAGCTAGATCTGGGTTCAAATCCTGACCCCTATGGTTGTGTGGCTTTCATTTCCCTATGCCTCAGTTTCTTCCTTTGTAAAATAAGGATATTAAAGCCTTTCTCTCAGAACTGAGAGGCAGTGTGAGAGGACCCTGGAACAACAACGTAGAGCACTGTTTAATAACAATCTTCATGGGTAGCATTTCTCACGTGCTTTCAAGTTTGCGTCGCATATGCTCTCTGATTGCCTCTCCACAACAAGCCTGGGGGTGGGGGCTGGGATTGATTGTCCCCCTCCCCTTCATTAGGGCAGCCAGAGGCTCTCTCCCCACCTCCAGCCTTCTCCTGGGACTCCCGGTCCAGGTTTCTCTCCATCTCAATTTCCTCAGTCATTGAAGGACCTGGGAACTCATGGGGAGGGGGGGGTCTTGTTCTGAACCGGCCCTTTGGAACCTCCATTGATGAGCAAGATGGCCTCGACTGTGCGGCCAGTGCTCCTGGGTTCCTATCTGGCTTTGCCCCTTGTTACCTGGATGATCCTGGACAAGTCCTTGGGGGCTCAGTTTCTGAAGGCTACATGACTTTGGGGAACCCTTTTATCTCTCTATCCACTGGTTGCCGTGGCTGCAAACTCTTACTGCCACGCTCCTGATCTCTTGGTGGGAGACCTCTCCACACGTGGCTAGGGAGCTCATTTTCTTCTGGATACAGAAAAGCGGGTGCCTCAGTGCTCAGTGACATGTAAAATCCAGTGGAATTGCTCGTTGGCTATGGTAGGGGGGGAGGGAGGAAGGGAGGGAACAAACGTGAAAAATATTCTAAAGTAATTAATTCAATAAAAATTTCCAAATTAAAAAAATAATAAAAAAGAAGAAGAAAGTATTTGTTCAAAGAGTCACTGACTGGCGCCAATAAGGGTCTTTCCTCCATAGTTAAGTCCTACTAACATAAATTAAAATGTCTAGTAGTATGAAGAAGAGAGAAGAGTCTCACTCAGCTCTACTCTGGGCCATGAGGAGACATCATAGGAGGATTCTCGTGGAGACCTTCTGAAATCAGTTTCAGAATGGTGCCCCTTGGCTCCCAGTGGCCAATGGCTAAAAAATGGTGCCCGCTCTCCATCCCTGTAGATTTACAGGTTAAGCTGAGTCAGGACGAGCCACAGGGGTCCTAACCCAAAAAGAGGGCGCCATATGACCACAGAGATGGGCCAGAGACCACAAATGGTCCCCATGCATGATGAAGTCATTGCAGATGTGAGTTGCTTCACTCAAAGGGTCACCACCTTCTCCATATTCAATACGTTTCTTCTTAATCCAGCCATGGCCGCTCCAACACAATCTCTGCTCCTAGTGTTGGTTTGCCCACTGGATTCAACTCCTTGGATTGTGGTGCCTCAAAGAAACCTCGGTATCCGAATATCCTGGGCTTTCGGCTAGTATGGACAAGCTCCCTAAAACAGAAAATACTCCCTCTAATTCTCCAGGCAAAAACTTGGATTCTCACGCTGGAAGTGTGCCTAGAGTGTGCCTGAAAAGGTTTAATGACCAGTTGTCCTTGCTCCCCTCCCAATCCTCCCCAAGAAAAAGGATGCAGGACTCCCTTTTAAGTTTAATGTGCGGTACTAGCATTTCCTCTACCATTTTGTTAAAGCGAGATAATTAACAAAATCATCGATAATTCGTAGTGTTTGCTGATTCCTAATAGGGTAAATGTTCACGTGCCCCTCCCTCCCCCCAGCTTATTTCTTTAATTGGCTGGTTTCTCCTAGAACTTCCATTTTGAGGGCTTCCTTTCCGGGCTCCATTCCGGACTCCAGGGATGCCCCAGCCTGGGTACCTTTCCAATCTTGCTACAATCATGGATTTACCATTGGAAATGGGCAAAATCATGTAGCCCAACACCTCATCTTACCGGGAGGGATGGAGGCCCAGCAACGTGTCCAAAGTTCCAAAGATAATCCCTTGGGTTCAAATCTAAGGAAAAAAGACACACAATGACTACGATCATGTGAATGGGAAGGAAATGTCAGCAACAAAGCCATCTAAACTGGATGGAGTGAAATGATGACCAAGGTGCCACATGAGAAGGGTTAAGAAATTGTCCTTTGTTCCCTTCATGGTCAAGGTGGAGGATAATCGATAGAAGATGTTGATGATTTTACTGAACTGCATTTTTTCCCTACTAAAATCTTGGTAACAAGAGATGCCACCCTGGGTGGGGAAATAAGGGGAGTCTATGTAACGTCACACACAAGTCCCCAATGTCTCTAAATCTAGGGTTCTTCCATTTCAAATCTCCCCTCTCAACGTTCTCTGGTACCCTTCAAGGGATTGATTAGTGTGCTTAGGCTCTCTACAAATGGTTCAGCCACCAGCAATAATGTTCCCCAAACTGTAGGGTGACCCCCTGCATCTCAAGACCATAAACCACTGTCAGATTGGTTTTTACATGGAAGCATTTCTGAAGATGGAATATTCACAAATATTGTCTTTTTTGGAAGGACATTGACCAAAAATTATGGGCTTGACTATTTAAAGCATCAGCACCTTGGATAAAGGCTTAGGCAATCTGCTTATCCAAATCCAAATGACACAAAACTAGGAATTATAACTGACACATAAGGTGAGAAAATCAAGATTTGGAAAGATGATGACGGGGTTGCATGTGGAACTATTTTAACAGTGATAAATGCAAAGTCTGACACTTGGGAGCAAACAATCAATTTCGCAAGTCCAAAATGGAATGAGCACGACTAGAGAAAAGATCATCTGAGAAAGACACTGAGGTTTTAGGGAAATGTAAGCTCTATATAAGGGAGCAGTGTGTAATACAGGAACCAGGGAAAAAATCTGTGTATGGCGGAGAGGGGGAGTATATGTGTCTGTGAGTCTGTGTGTCTGTGTGTGTGACCGTCCAGAAAAATATTTCTCAAAAATATTTCCTGATGTATATATTTAGCTTTCATTACCTGGAAAATTCCACTCTATGCATGCTTCCTTGCTTCAAAATCCTGAATAAATGAGGTGTTTGTAGAGTGAGAAGCCATAATTTATGGAGGTCACTCATGTATAATTCATATAGATAAAGAATGCAAAATCAATGCAGTTATTATCTGCTGCCTGAACAAGCCAATCAATGTTTCTTTTCCAAAGGGCACCAGTGAGATGGAAAGGAATGTTTTCTGGGAATATGCTATTGGTGTATGAGGTAGAAACATTGGATCTGGAGTCCTGAGCCCTGGGCGCTCTTCTCTGCTTCATCCCCTCCTGGCTGTGTGATCATGAAGCTACTTGGGCTTCCAGTGACAAATCCTGCGACTCTCGAAAGTGTCTAGTCAAAGCCCAGCTTTTTGAGAATGAGAAACTGAAGTCTAAAAGTGGCTATTAATTTCTGTAGTCCTCCAATTGGTTAGTAACCGAATGGGGGAGTGGGGAGGGAAGGAGGACACAGCTTATTTTTATTGATGTCTTGGTTTTTATATCATCTTTAGTTCTTCTTTTTACACCCCTTACCTTCCATTTTATAAGCAGTACTGTGCATCTGATTCAAGGCAGAAGAATGGCAAAGACTAGGAAATGGAGGTTAAGTGACTTGCCCAGGGTCACACAGCTAAGAAGTATCTGAGGCCAGATTATTGCCTTTCTTTCTAATGTAACTGGAGCTTCTCTGGGCACACCCAGGTCACCTAACATGGAGTCAATATTGAAGGGCCTTTTGTGGATGTCCAGCTTGCCTAACATGGGTGTCCCCTACCACTGAGGCTGGGATAGCTTCCTTGGACGGGCCCTTTGTGTCTTTAAAACTAGAGAGACTTTCAGCTACTCTTTCTCCATTGCACTCTCTTTGTCAGCTCATCTGCTGTGCCCAGAGGATGAAGATCCCTTTCCATCCACACGGTGGGCGCCATGAATGAACCAGTGGGAGAGGAAGGTCCTCCTCCCCGCCCCCTCTCTTTTACTCTTGCCTGGGGGGGGGGGGTTCTTTCTCGTGTTGTTTGTCCTCCCCAGTGTTGGGTACCGAAGGGGAGCCTCACAGGACTCAACTGTTTGAGCCACGGTGACCTTGAAGCCAGGATTTCCGGGGGGAGGAAGCACATAGGTCTGCCACATTGGCGGAGGGCAGTGTCTGCGCTCACTAGCTTGCCCAGATTTAACTATCATCTCCACTCAGATGGCTCCCAGATCTCTACCTCCAGCTCCATTTTCTTCCCTAAATTGTAGGGCATCGTTACAGTTGGATGTCCCAGCGATGACGTTGAACCAGAACGCCACGTCGGCCCCAAAGCCTCCTTCCTCCCGGACTTCCCACTCCTCTGGCAGGTGGCTCAGAGCCATCTCGGCAGCATCTCGGGTTCGTGCTCTCTGCTTATCCCGGACTCTTCCCTTTCCTTCGACCCACAGAGCCAGGCGCTTGCTGGATTTTGCCAGATGATGGCATTTCTTGAATCCCCTCCACGGGCAGATCCACCGCGTGAGCTCAGATCCTCGTCACTTTCTGCCCGGCTACCGCAAAGCCTCTTGGGGGGTGGGGGGGCGGGGGCTGCCTTCCTGCCTCGGGGCTCCCCCCACTCCAGCCCGAGCCCAGCTTTGGCCTGCTCGCTCTTCCGGTCCGCCAGCTTCCCTTGTTCTCACTGGCCCGAAGCCCAAAACCCTCAGAAAGACAAGCTCCAACCCAGCCTGCAGCACTTACTAGCGTTTAACCTAAACGAGTCACTGGACGTCCGTCAGGCTCAGTTGTCTCTTCCGTAAAATGGAGATAATAAAGGCGCCAGCCTCAAAACGAGCCGGTCCCCTACCCAGAGTCTCTCCCCTTTTAGCTTTCGCAGCCCTTCGCCATGGAATCGCCATGGAATCGCCATGGAATCGCCATGGGCGCTCCGAGTGCCTCTCACTCCGCCACTGGGCCTCACCAGACTCTCCGTTCCTCCCCCGGGCCGCCTCCCGGGCCTGGAAGAGCCTCTTCTGGCCCTTCCTCCACCTCTGGTCCCCGAGAAGTTGCCGTAAGCTCAGCCCCGCCCAGAGAGCTCAGGTAGACGCCGCGGGCGCCGTTCCAGCCTCCGCTTCCACTCTGGAAGCTCGTTGTGTAGATTCACTTTCTAGTTCTGCTCCCAGTTTTACCCCCGACTCGTTTCCCCCAATCAAAAAGGCTTGGGGGGGGGGGGAGGATCCTGGACGGCTCGAGGCGCTCCCTGAGGGCTGGCACGAGCCCTCCAAGTCCCCACCTAGCTCGGAGGGCCCCTACGGGGCTGGTGGGGGCAGAGATAAAGGAAGGAGCGCTCCGAGAGGCTGCTGGGGCATTAGAGGCCAGTCACGGAAGGCTCTTCACAGGCGTGCACCAAAGCTCGCGGTTTGCCTCGACTCTCCGGGTCCTCCCGCCTTCTGGGAAAGCCCTGGAAAGAGAGCGCGGATGCCATTCGACAGCTGTGCCACGACTTGCCTCCTTGGAGAAGCTTCTCCGGGCTCTGCCCAAACCCTGCCTCCGGGGACATTCTCACTTCCTAAAGGGGGCCAAGCTGCAGACCAGGGACCCCCCGCCACTCCCTCCCCCACAAGCATCGAAGCAACTCCTGAATTAGGGGCGGAGACATCCCGGGAGGGGCTTCGGCCAGCCTTACTTCACCCGCCTCCCACCGCCGAGTCACTGTCTAGCCTAGAGATGGCAGAGAAGGGGCTGCCGGGAGCTGTCCTCGCCTGGGGCTGGCCCCGAGCTCTAGCCTCTATTCCATATCTCTGTGCGCATCTCTCAAGTAGACGGAAGCTGCTCGAGGGCAGGAATCTCGGCACTTTTCTCTACACATTTCCAACTCCTAGCGGAGTGTCAGGCGCAGGGTAGGTTCTTAATAAACGCCTGTTAGGTGGAATTGAATAGGAAAGAGGACTGAGTAGAAGTTCCTTTGTATATTTCATTTTATACAAGGGGAAACTGAGGCACAGTGACACATGCAAGGTACAGTGGCCACAGAGCCAGGATAGGATCTCAAGAGCTTTAACCCCAAGCCTGGAAACTAGACTGAATATTTTTTCCTGGGGGCCCTTAGCCAAAGTCCCTGAGCTTTGCCTATTTCCTTGGGTTTTGCTCACCCAGCATGTGAAGACTGTTTCACCCAACAGACGGAAGAAACCAACAAGAAGGTTCAACGGCTGAGATGGCGACGCAGCAAAGCACTGTGGAGTGCTCAGGGCTTCTTGGAGCACAAAAGACAACACGACCATCCAATGCAGCTGAGGAAGTCTCCAGGTGTAACGACATTTTGTGCCACTGGACCCAGGCTTCCAACGCCGAGAGAGTGGGGCTGTCTCTGTGCCTCGACTTTTCCACTTAAATCTCTTTCACACACAAGTGTCTTTGTGCACACATGCACAAAGATAATCGTCACACTCGGCTTCCAAGAGACTACTACTACTACTACTGTCTGACTACTACTACTACTACTACTACTACTAAAATGTTCAAATGATCTCTCGCCTTCCCTCCAGTTGGAAATCCTTCATGTCCCTTCCCCTCAGGAAATCTCCCTATTGTCCTTTCTTTGCTTTTTTTTTACAACCTTACCTTCCATCTTAGAATCAATCCTGTGCGTTAGTTCTAAGGCAGAAGAGCAATAAGGGCTAGACAATGGGGTTAAGTGACTTGATCAGGGTCACCCAGCTAGGAAGTGTCTGAGGTCAAAGTTGAACCCAGGACCTCCCATCTCTGGGCCTGGCTCTCCATCCACTGAGCCACCCAACTACCCCCCTCACAACCCTACTTTCTAAAATAGACTAGCTTCCTTGATTTTAGGTGGACCTGGAAAGGGTTCTGGACCCAAAGCCCTCAAGACCTCAACTCAATTTGTCACTTCATGTGTCTGTTCCTGAGTACAGCCCTCCTCGGAGCCTCATATGCCTTGGCTGTAATATTAATATTATCATATTTGTAATGCTTCTCTCAGGCATATTGTGAACAAAACACTCAGAGAACATCATAACTTCCCACAGAGTGAACTATTCTCATTACTAGGCCACATGATGGCCTTTTCAATAACTGAAGATGGGGGGCCTCTTGATTTTTTTTATCAAAAAGACTTGGGGGGTGGTTCAGTGGATTGAGATCCAGGCCTGGGGACAGGAGGTCCTCGGTTCAAATCTTGCCTCCAATATGGCTAGCTGTATGACCCTGGGCAAGTCACTTAACCCTCATTGCCTACACCTTACTACTCTTCAGCCTTGGAACCAATCTACAGTCTTGATTCTAAGATGGAAGGTGAAGGTTTTTTTTTAAAGGCTTTAGGGGACTCCCACCTACAGACCCAGCTTCTTTCAGCACCCAGGACAGGGCCCTCTTTCCTTCTGTTTGTTTAAACACTTCTACAGATTCACCTCTAGGCCATCTTCTTTCCCTTCTCAGCAGAGGTCAAGGCTTGGGGCTTCCAGCCGCTCTCATACAACAGGCTCCAAAGTAGGAAAAAGAGAATGTTGGCTCCAGCTGAATGACTTGAAAGCAGCTCAGACAATTATGTGTGTCCATTTGGTCTTGGCAATGTAGAAGAGGAGAGTCAGGAGAGATTCCCACAGAAACCTTGAGTCCAGCGAGTCCTGTGGGACGCAGCCTTTATGCTAAATATCCCGAGAAAGAACTGTGGGAGCAGAAATGCAGAAGAAAAACAACTGCTCGATCACATGGTTCAATGGGGATGTCGACTAAATGATCACCCTCGTGCAAATAGCAATAATATGGAAATAGGTCTTGATCAATGACCCATGTAAAACCCAGTGGAATTGCACTTTGGCTACTGGAGGGGGAGGAAGGAGGAAGAAGGAATATGACTCATGTAACCATGGAAAATATTCATAACAAATAAAATTTTTAAAAAAGAATCCTCGGTTTAAGACTAAAGGCACCTTCTCTCAGCATCTCCTTTCCTCTTTAAAGACAGCTGGGCAGTGCTCTATGGAGAGAGCACTGGGCTCCTCCTCAGGAAGACCCAAGTTTAAATATGACCTCAAACCCTTAGCGAGCTGTGTGACCCTGGGCAAGTCACCTGACCTCCTGGGCCTTGATTCCTTATGTGTAAAACAAGGAGCAGCTTTCAATTTCTCTCCTGGCTCCAAAAATCTAGGCTTCTGTCATCCTGCTATGCTCCTTCTCCCAAGTCCTCCCATTCTTTTTCTCCATGGGACCCACTCCAGACTGGCCCAGATGGACGTCGAGGAGAGGAGCAGCGGACCCTGCATGTCCTCACACACCCCACTTCTGAAGATCTCAAGGCTTTGGAGAAATAAAGAGATTGTAACTTGAGACATGGTGGCAGGAACTGCGAGCTCCTTGTTCCAGTCGTGTCCTTGCTACACTGCAGTGAAACCTTGACTAAGCCAGTCCTCTCCAATGAGTCTGCTTCAAGCAAGGAGCGAGATAAAATGGGTCCTTTTAGCACCTTTCAGCTCTGCCATGATCTGAGTCACGAGGTCTCTCCCAAATCGCAAACTCCTCGTTCCTTGTTCCGAGATCCCTCTTAGCTCTGGCATCCTTCATTTTCTATTGCAATAGTCAATCAGGAAACGGACAAGATTTTATTTGGTGCACCTTTTGCTCCAGGAACTGTGCTGGGAAGTTCTAGGTTTCTGTAGCATGGCATTCTCTCCTTCCTCAGTGTCTAGAACCCTGTCCAACATGGACCTGATAAGTTCTCCATCCACCCCCGTTTCTGTTCTGGCTATCTTCTGTTCTACAGTTCAGTTTCCCAGATTCCTTCGAGCCCTTTGACAGCCCGTGTTCTTTGTGGCAAGTACCAAGAGGTCTCCCTTCTCGTGCTCTGGCAGTCTCTATCTCCCCCTCAGCTCTGACGTTCCATGTTCCGTGTTTGGAGGTCCCCCTTGTTCTCTGGACAGAGGCCCTCGGGGTTCTCGTGCCCCTTTCTTCAGGTTCTGCTGGGCTTTCCCGCTTGTGCCCAGGTTCTGAGTGCCCCCGCCTCCCTTCTAGATCTCTGTTCAGAAGCTTCGGCCCCCCACGAGAGAAGCCTCTCCCATACTTCCTGCCCCAAGTGGAAGGAGGCCCCGAGCAGGAGCCCGGCTCCCAGCATTGCTTCCTTCCTTGACTGATCCACGGCAGGTGATGACTTGCCGTCTCCACCTCCCTCCGTAGCCAAGGCACATTCCAGGGATGCTTCTGTCAAAGGTGGGCTGGGGGGGGGTGTATGTTTGAATTACTGCTGAGCTGGCCTTTTGCAGCCCCCGGCCTAGAGCAGATAGCAGCAAAAATGCGAAAGGAGGAGGCGCCACTCAGAAAGCATCAGGCTTTGGCCCGGGATCGGCTTCCCTTTCGGGGTTTCAGGCCATCTGAGGCTCATTATCTCTTCCAAAGTCTGGCTTGGGCCTCTCAGCGGGTGAGGAGGGGAGACCCCCTGGCTCTGCCAGGTCCCACATAAACACAAAGGATTTAAGGCAGGGACTGATGACAGATTGGGTCTGGCATTCAAGGCCTCCACAAAAGAGATTTTTCTCTTGCCCAGCCATTCCCAAGCAGCAGAAGGGTTGTGATGGAGGGAAAGCCAAATGGGCCTTCACAGAACCCAAAGTGGCAGTGTGGAGGGGACCTCAGCAGCTGTCTCCTCCAACCCCCAGGCTTGACCAGTGAGGAAACAGGGTCCCAGGAAACTTCACAGAATCCCAGAGGTAGAATCAGGAAGGAACCTCCGTGGCCTTTTAGTCTAGTCCCCAGAGGTTCTAGATAGAGAAACTGAAGGGGGAAGAACTTGGTCAAAGGCTCCTGGAGTCCTTGGAAGCCTCAGGAGGAGGATGAGCGGCCCTCTGCCAAGACCCCTAATGTGGAAGGAAGCCGGAGCGTTTGTGAGCAGTTCTGCTCCCTAAGAAGCTCTTCCTTGCCTCGTGCCGGATCCAGAGCCCGCCATATGCTTCCCAGGCTCCAGGCCCCATACTGAGTGCTGCATGTACAAGCACAAAAGTGGGGGGCAGCCTTTCTGCAGGGAGCTCACCTTCTAGTGGAGGAAGGGAACCCGTCAAAGGGAGCTGAGAAGTGGGGGAGTCGGGATGGGAACAACGCTCGTGGGAGAATGGCCAAGGAAGTCCCAGGGATGAGCGGAGCCACGGGATGGCCCTACGACGAGCCATTTCTAGAGGGGAGGAGAAGGGAATTGTGTTCTCATTCTCCAAGCAAGAGACAAAAGGGGAAGAAGGAAGGGGGGAAGGAGAGCCAGGAACCTAGCAGGGGGGAATGGGGTCCCAGGGACCCAGGAGTCCCGGATCCCTCTCCCTGGCTTCTCTAAACCAAACTTCCCAGGACTGTCAGCTGGCTCTCCGGGAGCATCCTCTCCGGCGACCCCCCATCCTGGCTTCCTCCCTCCTCCGGACACTGTCCAGTTTGTCCTTCCTTCAGAGGGCAGCCCAGAATGGCTCGGCATCCTCCAGGCCAACCAGGGAGGGAGGGAAGAAGAAAGGAAAGGAAGGAGGGATGCAAGGAAGGAAGAAGAGGCTCATGTTTCAATGGGGGAAGATGCTGCCCAAGAGAGAGCTGGGGAAGGGAGAAGAAGGGCCGTGTGTGAGGCAGAGGGAAGGCCGGCTCGTCTGGACCTCGGAGCACAGGAAGAGGAATAACTAGGATGAAGACGCCAAGGTCCCCTCGAGTCAAGGGACAACGGGCAGACAACAGGCGGCTTCTGGGGGCCACTATGGAGCTGCTCCGTCTGGTTCCTGGAAGTTTAGCCTCTGGGTGGGCCAAAGGCAAGGACTGAGGCCCATGAGAAAGGCCGCAGTAGGGCGCCCATCCATCCTTCCTGTGAAGATGGCCCATCCAGGACAGATTCCACCCATTCCCAGAGGAGGAAACAGAGGGAAAGAGAGACGTGACTTGCCGGGATGGCAGAGCTGGAAGGTGGCCGAGCCCAGCTTCCTCATCAGCACCCGTCTCTGTCCATGAGCTCTCCCAGAACAGAGGCCTCCTTCTTTCCACCCTTCTTATCTCTCCTGCAATTTCCTGAGGAGGCCCATGCGGTCTGTGTCAAAAGGTGAACCTCCTTGGCCTCAGCAAACGCCCAGCCCAAAGGCAGAGTCCTCAGTGGCTGCTGATTGTCTCGTGCCCTAGCAGAGAGAGCTGGATTTGGACTGTAAGACTTCAGCCTTAACCTCCGTTCCTTCGCCTGTAAAATGGAACCGTAGGAGTAGAGAACCTCGGAGACCTCCATTAGGTATGATGGCCCAATGGAAGAACATAAAGCCCCGAGAGAGGCCGTGGCAGGGGCCAGACCCTCTGCCAGCCCTGGTGCCCGCCCCCTCTTCTCCCCTCACACAGCTCCCACCCCAGTCAGACCCCCATTGTCTCTCCCCTTCCTTGATCCCTCTGGCTCCCTCTGCCCCTCTTCAGTTCATCCACCACTGAGATCCCTGAACCCCCTCCTAGTGCCTGCTCAGAGCCTCGGGGGCTCCCTGGCACCTCCAGGCTCTGTCTGGTGGGCACCTCGCTGTCCTTCAGATTGGCTTCAGCTTCTCCTGCCCAGCACTCTGGTCATCTCTCCCAGGTCTCGGGAGCCCTCAGAGTTTGGAAGCCGAGCGAGGGTCCAGCTTGGCCTGGGGAAGGAACTCTCCACACCGGAGCCCTCTCTGTTGTGAGCACTGAATGACATTTTTGTCCCATGCTTAGTAAGGCGCCTGGCCCCTAGTAGGTGCTTCCCAAAGGCTGACTCCCTCCTTCCACCCCACACAAGTGAGTCACAGGCAGATTTCCTCCCACCCTATCCCAATCTCCCTCCATGGACTCTGGATGCCAGGAAAACACACAGTTCTGTTGGCTCTGTGCGTTCAAGTTCTTATGGGCACCGCGGCTGGAGCCCGGGGCCTGGCTCAGGAAGACCCCTCTCTCTGAGTTCAAATCCAGCCTCAGACACG
Source organism: Monodelphis domestica (assembly GCF_027887165.1). Classification (NCBI taxonomy): domain Eukaryota; kingdom Metazoa; phylum Chordata; class Mammalia; order Didelphimorphia; family Didelphidae; genus Monodelphis; species Monodelphis domestica. Next base: position 754,221,101 of record NC_077227.1, on the reverse strand, counting down.
TAGCAATGAGGTGACTGTGGCAAACCATTTTCCCGTTTGCCTCAGTTTCCTCATCTGTAAAATGAGCTGGAGCAGGAAAAGGCCAAGTACTCCAGGATCTCTGCCCAGAAAACCCCCAATGGGGCCCCCAAGAGTCAGACCTGACTGAAATTGGACTGAACAACTACCCCGTCCTTGTGCCTGGACATGAGCTGCCCCTTGCCAACCCTGGGCTGGGCCGCCACCCTCGCTGTCTCCTTTTGGAATCCCCTCCAGGTTCAGCTGGTGCACAGCCCACTCCTGACCTCTGGACCCTCAACATGTCCTGGCCGGGCGTGGAAGCTGACACAAGGAAGCCTCCAGGCCAGACACCAATTCCTCTGTTACCGTCTGAAGAAACTGGCCTCAGAGAGCAGCAGCGAGCAGCCCAGGGCACCCAGGTGGGCACCCAGATCCCCCCTCAAGTGTGCCCCTTCTCTATCTGGACTCCCCCAAATACCTCTCCTGCCTGCTCAGCTTGAGGCAATCCTATTCAAGAGGTCAGCCCAGAAGGGCCAGCACTGCCCTCCCCCTCTGCCTGTCCCCTCTAGAGGTAACCCCTGCAGCCCCCCCAGAGGTAATCCCTGCAGCCCCCCAGGTAACCCCTGCAGCCCCCCAGAGGTAACCCCTGCAGCCCCCCCAGAGGTAACCCCTGCAGCCCCCCCAGAGGTAATCCCTGCAGCCCCCCCAGAGGTAACCCCTGCAGCCCCCCAGAGGTAATCCCTGCAGCCCCCCAGGTAATCCCTGCAGCCCCCCAGAGGTAACCCCTGCAGCCCCCCCAGAGGTAACCCCTGCAGCCCCCCCAGAGGTAATCCCTACAGTCCCCCCAGAGGTAATCCCTGCAGCCCCCCAGGTAATCCCTGTAGCCCCCCCAGAGGTAATCCCTGCAGCCCCCCCAGAGATAATCCCTACAGTCCCCCCAGAGGTAACCCCTGAAGCCCCCCAGAGGTAATCCCTGAAGCCCCCCAGGTAATCCCTGTAGCCCCCCCAGAGGTAATCCCTGCAGCCCCCCCAGAGGTAATCCCTGCAGCCCCCCCAGGTAATCCCTGTAGCCCCCCCAGAGGTAATCCCTGCAGCCCCCCCAGAGATAATCCCTACAGTCCCCCCAGAGGTAACCCCTGAAGCCCCCCAGAGGTAATCCCTGCAGCCCCCCCAGGTAATCCCTGTAGCCCCCCCAGAGGTAATCCCTGCAGCCCCCCCAGGTAATCCCTGTAGCCCCCCCAGAGGTAACCCCTGAAGCCCCCCAGAGGTAATCCCTGAAGCTCCCCAGGTAATCCCTGCAGCCCCCCCAGAGGTAATCCCTGCAGCCCCCCCAGAGGTAATCCCTGCAGCCCCCCAGGTAATCCCTGTAGCCCCCCCAGAGGTAATCCCTGCAGCCCCCCCAGAGGTAATCCCTGCAGCCCCCCAGGTAATCCCTGTAGCCCCCCAGAGGTAATCCCTGCAGCCCCCCCAGAGATAATCCCTACAGTCCCCCCAGAGGTAATCCCTGCAGCCCCCCAGAGGTAATCCCTGCAGCCCCCCCAGAGGTAATCCCTGCAGCCCCCCAGGTAATCCCTGTAGCCCCCCAGAGGTAATCCCTGCAGCCCCCCCGGAGATAATCCCTACAGTCCCCCCAGAGGTAATCCCTGCAGCCCCCCCAGAGGTAACCCCTGCAGCCCCCCAGGTAATCCCTGTAGCCCCCCCAGAGGTAATCCCTGAAGCCCCCCCAGAGGTAATCCCTGCAACCCCCCCAGAGGTAATCCCTGCAGCCCCCCCCAGAGGTAACCCCTGCAGCCCCCCAGAGGTAACCCCTGCAGCCCCCCAGGTAACCCCTGCAGCCCCCCCAGAGGTAACCCCTGGAGCCCCCCAGAGGTAATCCCTGCAGCCCCCCAGGTAATCCCTGCAGCCCCCCCAGAGGTAATCCCTGCAGCCCCCCCAGAGATAATCCCTACAGTCCCCCCAGAGGTAATCCCTGCAGCCCCCCAGAGGTAACCCCTGCAGCCCCCCAGGTAACCCCTGCAGCCCCCCCAGAGGTAACCCCTGCAGCCCCCCAGAGGTAATCCCTGCAGCCCCCCAGGTAATCCCTGCAGCCCCCCCAGAGGTAATCCCTGCAGCCCCCCAGGTAATCCCTGCAGCCCCCCAGAGGTAACCCCTGCAGCCCCCCAGGTAACCCCTGCAGCCCCCCCAGAGGTAACCCCTGCAGCCCCCCAGAGGTAACCCCTGCAGCCCCCCAGGTAACCCCTGCAGCCCCCCAGGTAACCCCTGCAGTCCCCCCAGAGGTAATCCCTGCAGCCCCCCAGAGGTAACCCCTGCAGCCCCCCAGGTAACCCCTGCAGCCCCCCCAGAGGTAACCCCTGCAGCCCCCCAGAGGTAATCCCTGCAGCCCCCCAGGTAACCCCTGCAGCCCCCCCAGAGGTAACCCCTGCAGCCCCCCAGAGGTAATCCCTGCAGCCCCCCAGGTAATCCCTGCAGCCCCCCCAGAGGTAACCCCTGCAGCCCCCCAAGAGGTAACCCCTGCAGCCCCCCAGAGGTAACCCCTGCAGCCCCCCAGGCCCTGTGGCCTAATGGCTCCCTGGAGGGCCCTGAGCTGGGCAGCTGGGAGAGGAGCCCCAGTCAATGAGTAACTTCCCCCTCGAGGTGCCCGAGCTAATATTTGTCCACAGGGGCTGCCTTAAAGAGGAGGAAGAAAGGGGGGCCACGTCTGCGTCTGCGGAGTGTTGATCTGGGACAAACACACGGTGTCCGGCTGCTGTGTGAACCTCAGAGCGGCCTCAGGGCCAGGGAGCGAGAAGAGGGAGGCCCAGCCAGGCACCCAATCCCTCGGGAAGCCCCTTCAGGAAGGGAGCTGGCCCTGGGTGCTGGCAGCCTTGCCGGGCTCGCTAAACTCCGGGTCTCTTCCCTGAAAGGTTTCTGCCTGGTGGGCTCTTGGATGGGCTCTTGGATGGTGGAATTCCAGCACCAACTCGAGGCTAGAAGAGGTCTCCCAGCCGCCCCGACCACAAAGCACTTTCCCCACAATCCCATTCGATCCTTGAAACAATTCTGGGGCCAGCGTAGGCTTTATCATGGCCCCATTTTATAGATGAGAACCCCAAGTCTGTGTCTGAAGCAGGATTAGAACCCGGGACTTCCTGGGTCCAACACTGCCCGCTAGGCTAGTTAGCTGGTCTGAACGTTTAGCATCTGGTAGCTCTCCGGGTCATCGTGAGACTCGCCTGATAGATATCACGTCTGTCGAGGGCTTTACCCGTGAGTTGAGGTCAGCGCTGCTTCTCCATGTCCTACGCTGTCTGGGGTTCACCTAGAAAGGAGCCCCTCAGCGTCATGGAAACAAGCCCCCCCCCCCCAGCAAAGACTGCTTCACGAGGACTTCGCACACAGTAGGAGCTTAATAAGTGTTTGTCCATTCATAGTATTGGGGGCTTCGAATTCAGTGGACTCTCATCGTCGTCGTCGTCATCGTCGTCTTGTCTCATCAAAGAGGGGGAAAGGGCCGAAAGCATCTCTCCCAAGATGGATCGTTAAGAAAGCAGGCGGGCAAGATTCGAACCCAGGTCTGAGACTCCAAATCCAGGGAGCCTTCCAATGGGCCGTCTTAGAGGGCCTTCCGCGGGTCGCCCCTTCTCCGTCCTCACGCCTCATTCCTCTCCTCACAGCCCTGGGTTGGCTGTTTCCATCCATTTCCATTGACTTGAGCAAACATTTAGGAAGCGCCTGCTGAGGGCACAAAGGGGTGAAGCCGCAGATGTGGAAGAGCCCCGAGGCCAAGCCGGACTCGCCCACGGAGCGAGGAGGGAGAAGCGGATCCGACGCCAGCCACGGGAGAAAGGCTTCGGCTTCCGGGAGGGACGCTCCATGCGGTTTGTGTTCTGGTGAAATCACTGCCTTCCAGCGCTGAGAAGTGCTCAGCTGGAAGCTGGGGGGAAACATCTGGCCGAGGCTCCGCAGCGGAGGCTTCCAGCACATCTGGGCCCCTCCCCCCTCACACCTTGTAACTGGGGGGGGGGGGCTTGGCCCGGGGCCAGCGGCCTCCGCCAGAAGCCACTCTGCCAGTTTACTGCTTGGCCCGCGGGGGCCGTAAGGCGAGAACAAAGCAAGCCGGGCAGCCTGGGCTCACGGGGTGGGTGGGGAAGGGGCCTTCCGTGACTCACGGGAGATCATCAAGTCCTTCAGCGGCCAGCCCGCAGCTCGGCCAAAGGGCCACCGAGAGGAGGACGCAAAGGTGGCCCCTCTTCATTGACTTATTACAGCCTCGCCCCTCCGCGGTGTCTCTATTCCCCTCCCGTGAGACAGTGCGAGTTCCCGAAGGCAGCAAGCAGGGCTCCTGGGGGCCGACCCCGTCATCACCTGCACTCCAAGCCGGGAGCGGGGCCAAACTTGGATAGTTAGGAGACGCCCGCCAGAGCTGGGGGGGGGGGGCCTCAGCACCCCGGACAGAGAACGTCTGTTTGGAAGGCCCGCCCCAGCTGGAAAGGACTTCAGGGCCAGGACAGAGAATGTCTGAGCGGGGAGGGACGGAGAACAGAGCACAGAATGTCTAAGCTGAGAAGAACATTAGCAAACACAGAATGGCCAAGTGGAAAGGAGACTTAGAACATAGAACATGGGATAGAAGATGGGAAGGATGTTAGAACAGAGAGCACAGAATGTCTAAGCTGAGAGAGGAACACTAGAGAACCTGGAATGAGAGGAAAGGAGGCTTAGAACATGGGATAAACGATGGCAAGGACGTTAGAACAGAGAACACAGAAGGTTTGAGTGGAAGGGAGACAGAACATGGGATAAAAGTGGGAAGGACGCTAGAACAGAGAACACAGAAGGTTTGAGTGGAAGGGAGACAGAACATGGGATAAAAGTGGGAAGGACGTTAGAACAGAGAACACAGAAGGTTTGAGTGGAAGGGAGACAGAACATGGGATAAATGATGACAAGGACGTTAGAACAGAGAACACAGAAGGTTTGAGTGGAAGGGAGACAGAACATGGGATAAAAGTGGGAAGGACACTAGAACAGAGAACACAGAAGGTTTGAGTGGAAGGGAGACAGAACATGGGATAAAAGTGGGAAGGACACTAGAACAGAGAACACAGAAGGTTTGAGTGGAAGGGAGACAGAACATGGGATAAAAGTGGGAAGGACGTTAGAACAGAGAACACAGAAGGTTTGAGTGGAAGGGAGACAGAACATGGGATAAAAGTGGGAAGGACGCTAGAACAGAGAACACAGAAGGTTTGAGTGGAAGGGAGACAGAACATGGGATAAAAGTGGGAAGGACGTTAGAACAGAGAACACAGAAGGTTTGAGTGGAAGGGAGACAGAACATGGGATAAATGATGACAAGGACGTTAGAACAGAGAACACAGAAGGTTTGAGTGGAAGGGAGACAGAACATGGGATAAAAGTGGGAAGGACGTTAGAACAGAGAACACAGAAGGTTTGAGTGGAAGGGAGACAGAACATGGGATAAAAGTGGGAAGGACGTTAGAACAGAGAACACAGAAGGTTTGAGTGGAAGGGAGACAGAACATGGGATAAAAGTGGGAAGGACGCTAGAACAGAGAACACAGAAGGTTTGAGTGGAAGGGAGACAGAACATGGGATAAAAGTGGGAAGGATGTTAGAACAGAGAACACAGAAGGTTTGAGTGGAAGGGAGACAGAACATGGGATAAAAGTGGGAAGGACGCTAGAACAGAGAACACAGAAGGTTTGAGTGGAAGGGAGACAGAACATGGGATAAATGATGACAAGGACGTTAGAACAGAGAACACAGAAGGTTTGAGTGGAAGGGAGACAGAACATGGGATAAAAGTGGGAAGGACGTTAGAACAGAGAACACAGAAGGTTTGAGTGGAAGGGAGACAGAACATGGGATAAAAGTGGGAAGGATGTTAGAACAGAGAACACAGAAGGTTTGAGTGGAAGGGAGACAGAACATGGGATAAAAGTGGGAAGGATGTTAGAACAGAGAACACAGAAGGTTTGAGTGGAAGGGAAACAGAACATGGGATAAAAGTGGGAAGGACGCTAGAACAGAGAACACAGAAGGTTTGAGTGGAAGGGAGACAGAACATGGGATAAAAGTGGGAAGGACGTTAGAACAGAGAACACAGAAGGTTTGAGTGGAAGGGAGACAGAACATGGGATAAAAGTGGGAAGGACGTTAGAACAGAGAACACAGAAGGTTTGAGTGGAAGGGAGACAGAACATGGGATAAAAATGGGAAGGATGTTAAAACAGAGAGCACAGAATGTCTAAGCTGAGAGAGGAACACTAGAGAACCTGGAATGAGAGGAAAGGAGGCTTAGAACATGGGATAAAAGTGGGAAGGACGCTAGAACAGAGAACACAGAAGGTTTGAGTGGAAGGGAGACAGAACATGGGATAAAAATGGGAAGGATGTTAAAACAGAGAGCACAGAATGTCTAAGCTGAGAGAGGAACACTAGAGAACCTGGAATGAGTGGAAGGGAGACATAGAACATGGGATAAAAGTGGGAAGGACGCTAGAACAGAGAACACAGAAGGTTTGAGTGGAAGGGAGACAGAACATGGGATAAAAATGGGAAGGATGTTAAAACAGAGAGCACAGAATGTCTAAGCTGAGAGAGGAACACTAGAGAACCTGGAATGAGTGGAAGGAGACATAGAACATGGGATAAAAGACGGGGAGGATGTTAGAACAGAGAGCACAGAAGGCCTGAATGAGGAGAAATGTCAGGAGAGAGAACAGAGAACGTCTGAGCTGAGAGGGGCTTTAGAACAGAGAATGCCGATGTCTCCCCGGCACCCTCTGTGAGTTCACCATGAAGCACTGATTCTCTCTCTTCTGCCCTCTACTTCTCTTCTTCAGCTTCAGCTTTCCCTCGACCTTCCTCCCCCCATTCTCCGGCCTTTCTTTGCCATGGCAGTTATTTCCGGACTGCCCCAACTTGTCCATGCCCTGAAAATGGGGCATCCAGAACAGGACAGACTTGGGACTCCTCACACTCCCCCAACGTGACAATCTGTCTAAAGATTGTCATAGAGTCTAGAGCCAATGGCCTGACCCAGAGATTCCAAGGAGGAGTTGTTGACTTTTCTCCTATTCGCAGCTCCTCAGAGATATGTATAGAAAGGAAGAGTGGTCAGAGCCTCTTTGCCAAATCACTTTGCGGTGGTGGAAACTGAGGCCAGCTGCTGGCTCTGCCTGGGAAAGGTGCCTCTGGTGCAAATTCTAGGCTGCTTCGTCTCACCCCTTTGAGTGCCTTTATAACTCAAAGGGAAGGGCAGAACTTGAACCCTGATGGAAGGTTCAGGGGTGTTGGAGGGAGGTGGGGTCTTGAGACAGAGCAGCTGTTGTTCTTGGTTTTCTTGCTGCCCTCCTGCATTGGACGGCACCACGTCTCAGCCTCACTCTCTTGCAGTCATCCATGGCAGTGGAGAGACAAAAGTGGGGCCAATGGGCAGTGGCCAGAAGCGATGGATGGCAGCGGCAGCCGTGGCGTCCTCCCCGTCCGACCAAGCACCCAGCACTCCACAGTGCCTGCTTCCACCGCTTTCATGGCTGTTGGAACAAATATGGTGATACAAAGAATCAGGATTGATAGAGTCCTTTAGAGCTGGCAGCACCGCTGTTCTTCCTATTTGATCCAAATGGACCATTTTAGATGAAAAACTGGGCTCTCGGAGAGGCAGTGGGTTGCCTGAGGTCATGCAGGTCCCATGGAGGAAAGGCTGGATGGAGGGAGCATTTTTTCTATTCTTTCCCACTTTTGAATTTGTGCAAATCGTCTTCAATTCGATTTCACAGAACGTGCAATTATTAAGCACCTACTGGATGTCAGGCTCTAAAGAGACAAAGCCAAATGCCAAATGGTTTCAGCCCTCAAGGAGCTTTCATTGCACCAAGGGACACAGCTAGGAAACAGACAACTGGAGCCACATCAGATCCCTCATGAGGAGAGGGATCAGGAAGGGCTTCCTGTGGGAGGCATGGACTGAGCCAAGCCTGAAAGGGACTCTCAGGTGTTTTACAGCCATCCAAAGGAAGCTCTGGGGCTGCCGTTCACCACATACTCGACATGCCCCGGCCTGACCTGGTCTCTCCCTCAGGACCTTCTCCTCTGCCTTCACTTCTCTGGTGGTGTGTTTTCAAGTCACAACCTCAGCTCCTCCCTCTCTCCCTCCCCCTCTGAGCCAATCTGCTCCCCATCCTAGTGACGAGACTTTCGCAGCATCCCTCCAACAGGCCACCACCCTGGCCCCATCCCACCCCCAACTACAGCTTGAAGGTCCTGGAGGCTCTCCATGCCTCCATCCCTTTGGTGAGTCCTCCAATGAGCCAGGAAGGTGATCTTCCTCAATCCCAGATGTGGCCATGCCAGCCCGGGGCTCTCTACCGCCTCCTGGATCAAAGCCAAAGCCCTCTTCTTGTTTGTTTGATTTTTAGACCCTTCCCTCCCTCTCCAAATCAGCCCTGTGCATTAGTCTGAGGGCAGACGAGCAGTAAAGGCTAGGAATTGGGAGTTAAGTGACTTGCCCAGGGCCACACAGCTCAGAAGTGTTTGAGGTCAGATGTTTTTTAAACTCTTCCCTTCCCTCCTGGAATCAATTGTGTGGGTTGGTTCTAAGGCAGAAGAGCAGTAAGAGCTAAAGTGACTTGCCTGAGGTCACATAGCTATGAAGTCTCTGAGGCCAGATTTGAACCCAGGACCTCCCACCGGCAATGTCCCATAATCCTGGGCGTGGTCTGCCCCATTCGATTGTCAGCCCCTTGACAGCAGGGACTGGCTTTGTTTGGGGTGGGGGAGTCACCTTGCTTTGTATTTATAGCACGTGGCACATAGTAGGTGCTTCATCAATGCGTGTTGACTTGTTGGCTTCCGTCTCATGGACTCCAGGGCCCTCGAACGCCTTTTTCTCTATCCTAATACAACAAGAGACAACAATGACGAGCAGGGTGAAAAGGGCCCAGAGGAAATGTCGATGGGCCTGATTAGCCTCGGCCATCTTTTCCTGGAGCACTTTTTAATGTTCCAAGTTGGTCTTTAAAGCTGAGGAACCTGTTTCACGGCGATGTCCCAGGCAGGGTTGCTGAAAGGTCTTCAAAGGCGTTTGAAGGGCCCTTTTACAAGTTAACCTTCTCTTTTCCCAGCCAAACCCCATCCCAGGGACAGTGTGCAGCATCTCTAATTCTCTCCCAAAGCCTATCGCTGAGGAGCCTGCCGACAGGCGCCCAGCGCAGCATCACAGCTGGCTGTGTTTTTCTTCATCCTTGACTAAAACTGACACAGGTTTCACTGCCGTTCCTGCTCCTGAGACCCTGGATCTAAATATCCGTCTGGGAACTTGGCTCTCTGCCCCCCACCTGAGCTTGTCCCTCCCCTACTCTCTTTTCTCACAGTTTGTCTAGAAAAGCCAATGAGCTGCAGGCTTTCCAAGCCGGAGTGCCTCCTTGGACATGACTCCTCGGTGTGTGGTTCTAGAGCTAGAAGAAGCCTCCGAGGCCATCGAGGGCAAATTCTTCCTTTTACAGAAAAATCACGTGATGACCAGAAAGATTCTGGTGACATCACCGAGGTCATGGAGCCGTGATTAGCAGCAAAGGGATTTGAATCCGGGGCTTGGACTCCTGGGCCAATATTATTTTCACAGAATAATTTAAGTGGTGAAATAGAAAAGCTCTGCTGGAAAACCTCCAGTCAGAGGGAAGGAACTACCTCATGAAGCAACCCATTTCCCACATTTTAGAAAGGCGGATTTGCTCCTTCCCCTAGACATAAGCCCAGATCTGGCCCTTTGGACCCTCTGCAGGAGCGGGGAGAAACGCCAGAGCCCATTCCCAGGTTCATTCGCTCCCTGGCGTTTCCCATTACAAAGCCTCCAGGGCCAGAAGCCAGATGTCAGAGCGGGGAGAGAAGGCGGGTGCTGTTAGGAGAAGCTCCCTGGGGTGGGCACCCTTCAGAAGACTCCCCAGTGACCTCGCCGGAGAGGCTGGCAGGCTGCCTCCAACCCCGTCCATTGTGAGGGAATGTGAGGGAATGAAGAAGCTCAAGCGCCAAGCTCGCCTCCAAGATGGCGGCCTTGCTCTGCCCTGGCCCAGTGGGGACAGTTCACGGGCTGCATGATTGGAGTTTACAATGGCCACTCCTCTGGGTGACCCGCCAGGTCAGCCAACGGACATCGATTAAGGATCTCCTGTGAGCCCTGGGAGGACAAAGAAAGGCACGAGCCAGTCTCTGCCCTCAAAACACTCCAGTCAAGTGTCTTTTCCAGGGTCGCCCAGTTCACCGAGTGTCGAATCCTCCCTCCAGAGGGCCCAACTGTTGCTTTGAGGAAATGACGCATCTCCCCGGGCCTTTCCCGCATCTGTGACACGAGGGGGCTCTAACATCCCTACTTGCCGACAACAGGTCAAGTAGACCCGAGTTCAAATTCTACCTCAGACGCCTTCATGGCGTCTGGACGAGCTACTAGAGCTCTCTCAGCCTGTTTTCTCAACCAAGTTGGAGCTAATAACGGGGTTTGGGGAGGATCAAATGCAATTGTTTTTTGGAAAGCTGAAAGCGCTGTCTAAATGCTGACTTCGAGTTTACTAGGTGCAGGCAGGGGCCCTGTGGCGAGAGCTGGGTGTAAGGCAAGGAGAAGCTCAAGTTCTAGTCCTGGGAGAGAACAGCTTGTAAATTAACTTGCGGATTAGTTAATTAGCCAAGGAATTCACGAGAGCTCTTACAGCGTGCTTTAGGGCTCCCGAGACACTTGCCACGGCTTCTCCCATTCCATCTCTGGCTTCACAGAAGAGCCAAAAATGGGCCCCCAAGTCCTCTGGACTCTTCGTGCTCCCCCAGCTAGAAGCCTCCCAAACTGGGAGCTCCACGGGGGCAGGACTTGAGAACATCGAAGCACGTCCTTCCTCCCTGGCCAACACAGGGACCCCCCCAGCAGGTGCTTGGAGATGCTGCTGTTGAATAGATTCCTCCTAGCCTCCAGCCGTGAGCATCTTCCATGCTGCTGGTGTGGCTCCTGTATCAGTTTCAGCAGAGCTTCCGATTGGAGGATGCTGAGGATGCTCCCCCTCTGGCTCCTTTGTTCTGAACAGCAATGGGCTTGGAGCACAAGCGAGCTCTGCCCAGCCTTTCCTCTGCACGACAGCGGCAAAGAGGGGTCTCCAGAGATGCCTGCAGGGGGGTTTCCTCCTGGTTATTGTTTAGATAGGATAGTCCTGGGGTTCGAAGAACACACGACAGTCCTGTGGGAGCTGGGGTTCAAAGAGGAGTCATTGTAACAGATGGAAATTCTGGAGCCATTTAATGTTGGCAAAGCTACTTGTCTCCATTGATTCTCACCACAACAGCAACCCAGAGAGGTAAGTGCTATGATTATCCCCATTTCACAGGTGAGGAAACTGAGGCCTTGAGGGTCACTGACAACCAATATATGTCTAAGATAGGATACGAACCCAATCTCTTCTCTTTCCTTCCTTTTCTTTCACTTCTGTTTTCTTCTCTTCTTCTCTCCTCCTCTGTCTCCCTCCATCTTTCTGTGTCTGTGTCCCTGTTATCAAAACCACCATCATGATCACGCCATCATTGTCATTTTAAGCATCCATGTAGGCGAATGACTCCCACGTCTATACATCTGATCTGATGCCCCCCAAAGCTCCAATCATGAATTATCAGCTGGCGGCTGGACATCGTCAGCACTTGGAGGTTCTGGAGGCTCCACTTCATTGTGTGCCTCCCCTCAACCTCCTCCCCAATTATGCAATTCTATTAGGAGCTCTACCAACCGCCCAAGACCAAAATGTCCTGACGGCCCTCCCACATAACCAGATCCCCCCGTTCCCCCAGTTGGGACGATTATTCCCCCACATCCACACCTAACTGCACTAAACAGGGCCCACTTTCATTCAAGCCAGCACCACCTCTCTTCTGTCAAGTTCAAAACGCTCCTGACTGATCTCCCCGTCTTCGGCCAAATGGTTTTCCTCAATTCATCCCTCTGTTTAAAAATCTTTAGTAGCAGCCTGTCACCTCTAGGATGAAACAAACAACTCAATCCAGCGCCCCCTTCCCTTCTTATCCCAAAGTCCTCCACTTCAGGACATCTTCTTTCTAGCCAAACGGGTCAAGGAGTCATTCATGAAGAAAGAAACTTTAGTTCCCACCTCCATGTCTTTGTACAAACCAATCCCCGTACCTGGCATGAACTTCTCCCTCATCCCTGCCTCCAGAATCCTTGCTTTCCCTGATAATACAACTCACGGTGACCACGTCCACAAAGGTGTTGATGCATCCTCTTGCCTCCACTTTGATAAATGAAATGGGTCATTTTATCTCAACTGTCTAAGAATTGGAATGGCATCGCTGGTGGCCTTCCGAAGTGACTCGACCGTGCCAGAGGGCCATTTGGAGCTCTGCCCAAAGGGCTATAAAACAATGCTCGTCTTTGGACTTGGTAACGCCAGATCTACCGGATCTGCATCCCAAAGCGATTATTTTTGAAAGGATCAAAAACTGACGTGTACAAAAGTGTTTGTAGCGCCTGTTTCCGCGGTGGCAAAGAAAGAGAAACTGAGGGGCTGTCGGCCATTGGGGGAACAAATGCCCGAGCCGAGCGGTGTCTGAGGGTGGCCCGATACTCTCGGGCTCTCGGAACAACGAGCAGGATGGACGACTCCAGACGGAGCCGGAGCCCTCCATGGACGGGTGCCGAGTGAAAGGAGGACGTGGGACACGGGCAGGAACGCCGCGGGATGATCCACTGGGCGGGAGCTAGCAGTGACCGAGGCAACTGGGGCCCCCCCGAGAAGGAACGGACGGAGCCGGACCGCAGACCAGGCGTCCGACTCTTCACTGCCGCTCGTGTGGGGTTTGGGCTTTGCGTGCTGATCCTCCCAGAAATGCATGTGTGACCCCGACTGAATGGCTCGCCAGCTCCGGGGGGGGGGAAGGAGGGGGGCAGTTTAGATTGGAAAACTGATGGGAAGACGCGGTACTGACGGGCAAGGCAGGACGCCTTTACGAGGAGCGGAGAGAAGCGGGAGGCGCAGACCCCACAGCGTGACGGACGGAAGGACCTTTGAGGACATTCGCCGGAGTCC